>NC_138738.1:18978074-19073074 GCF_965113295.1 Leuciscus leuciscus | reverse complement strand
GACACACTCTCTCATTGTAGCTCTGTGCTGTGATAATATGATATGGTGCAGAGAGGTGACTGGTAGTATTTCTCTAATATAAATCAAATAACCGTTTAGGTGAGTCACAGTTTAGAAAGGATTTCAAATGTCCAATCTTTCCACTGGAGGAAAGTTTGGTTGCAAAAACTACAATTAAATGGTGAAGCAGGGCGCACAGGCAAAATTTATTTCACAGACACCAATTTGCCTGTTCAGTGAATTTGCTTTGATATTCATATCAGTTTAGTAACACTGTGGCCCTGTGAATGCTTTAAGGTTTCTTCTATGTCAGCTTGGCAGGACATTCATCACAGGAGTAGACACAGTCAACAGAGCAAGGCCAGTGGTCAGCTAAGCAAGTGTTGGGCTCTGTGGTTACTTTAGAGGCAGTTATTAGGGCCTCACCCTCTAAAACCACTTCTAGTAGACAGGAGCCAGGGCAGGTGTGTCAGAGTGTGTATGCGTGTCTGAACAGTACTCCGGTTTTCTCAGCTGCAAGACGTGGATGTCTGGCAGAACAAGGCAGCTGTCTGTTCCCTGATGGGAAAAGGATACATCTGCCACAGGAGCCTGCCTCACTCTTTCATCATGCAATGCTACTGCTCACTCTCGAGTGTCAACACAGTTCTGGACACCTCAGCTTGTCTCCGCTTATCCCCTGTCAGCATGTTCCATACATCATAGCCATCAGATGACTGTTCCAGGCCTTTTGCAATATCTACTCCAAGAGTCACTACAAGAAACTGAGTTTTTGATGGTTTGAAGTTCTCCTGCTTGGAAAAAGTCCTTGTAAAATCATTTGATTTCTGTTGGTCTATGATTTCTTGACTCTGCAGTACTCCTGAGTGAACTAATCCAGTCTCTGTCTTCAGGTATACCTGAGTGTGGAAAGACTTTAATTGAGATGAAATATGTTATTTGTGCAACTCAGAATGTAAATGTCCAAACATGCAGCTCATGGTGTGGTGAAGCTTCAGCAGTGGAATCTGGGAATGAGTCCCAGGAAGGTGAGCTGAAGGAAGCTTTGTGTGCCGACTCTGCTAACCCAGAGCATGTACTTGTTCTTTTTTCCCCGTGTCTTCTAGGTCAACAACAATGGCCTGGTGTCATTCCTGAGGGAGGTGTCCCAGTTCACCCCTGTGGCATTCCCTATTGCTGGTGACCGCAGGGTGGTGGCTCCGTTCTGGGCAGATGTAGACAACAGGAGGGCAGGAAAAGTCTTTTATCGAGATAGCAAAGATCCTGCTATCCTGAGAAGAGCCACTGCAGACACTAATCATTACTTCCCTGAGTTCCCTATGTTTGTCACCACATGGGTTCTGATTGCTACCTGGCATCAAGTCACATTTTTTGGTGGCACCTCAATAACTCCGGTACCAAGTTCATGTCCTTTAAACTAACAAAATCAAAACAGCATTTGTTTTCTCTAGAATACCATCTAGCAGAGTTTCTCAACTCTGGCCCTCAAGGTCAACTGTCCAGTAGGATTTAGCTCCAACCCTGGTCAAAATTAAACTCTGCAGGACAGTGGATCTCGAGGGCCAGAGTTAAGAAACCCAGATCTAACATTACATTTTTTTTTAAATTGCATACTGGTTGTGGCAACTGACTTGCCCTCTGCTCTATTCTAAAGGTCAATACATTTCAAGTAGTTCTTATCACAGATGGTGAGCTCTCCTTCACCATCTTCCAGTACCACAATATTACCTGGACAACAGGGATGCATGCTACCAGTGGTGGTGACCTAGCAGGCTTGGGGGGCATAGCTGCACAGGTAAGGTCATTGCCTTTACTTTTCAGCTCCGTCATGGATTTTTAATCTTGACTGAAATTACTGTAGTGAAATTAAATTATAAAAGAATCCACTCTGAGAGAACTCTCCCACACTTCCACTCTCTTCCTAGGCAGGTTTTAATGCTGGTGATGGGAGGCGCTATTTCAACATCCCAGGCTCTCGGACAGATGATATTGTAGAAGTTGAAACCACCACGAATGTGGGCTTTCCTGGTCGTTGGGTCTTTCGTATTGATGATTCTCAGGTGCAAGTGGGTAGCTGCAATGACTCAGGTACACCACCAAATGAAAGAAAAAGAAAAATTCAGCAAATTAGAAATCATTATAGACAGTACAAACAGGAAAATATAAGTCTGTTCAGACTCTTTTATATTGTCCTCCTCAGCTTTGGTCTGTGCTAACTTAAGGCCCTGTCAAAATGGTGGCCGTTGCATTGACGACTGCATCACTGGAAATCCCTCCTTCACTTGCTCGTGTTTATCTGGCTTCACTGGACGCAGGTGCCAGATAGGTAAACGAATGATGAAATCCTTCCATCTCCTTCCGTACTCATCCTATTTGTTCGTTCTTGCCAGGAAAGAGAAACTCAACTTGTAAAAGCAGAATTCCACCCTGCAAGCCAGGGGGACAACCTGAGAGAGAGAATTTCCCCTGGTCACATCTGTATGTAATATACATACAGTAGAGTCAGTCCAACGTTTTGCTGTGGTCAATTCATTACCCTTTCCTCCACCCCCTGGACTTTAGGATTCCCTAATGTTTTCATTCTTGTGTGCACGTCTAATAAAAGTCACATGTCATATTTGTCGTTCTTTTCTGTGTTTTGATAGAGGTTGATGAGTGCTCCTCATACCCCTGTCAGAACGGAGGCACATGTATGGACAAAATCAACCACTTCATCTGCCTGTGTCCACTGGGATTCATAGGGACAACATGTGAGACGGGTAAATATCTGATTCTTCAATTATCTGACTCCAATTTCAATAATGCATTGCACGCTAAGTTCATCACAAGAAAACTTCATGGTATTGCTCCAATAATCAATAAGAAACTTGCATTTCTCCAATGTCCAATGCAGGCTCTTCTAAAAAAGTTGGCCAATGAGGTCTAAAATAGCGAGTGAAAAAGGATGCGAGTTTTGAACGTAGTAAGCTCTTCTTTTCGTGCTGTGGCCTCTCTCCTAACTGACTTCGTCCTCCCCTCCTCCCTTAGCACTCTGCTGGCTTGAACCTCCTTCTCGTTCCCACAGTCCAGCCTGCAGAGATGTATCAAACCTCTAATACCTTTCACAGCCAGAAGTGCATAGTTTCAGAGTGAGGGGAACGGTGTGGAGGATATATTAATCAGCTGAATAAATATTCAGTGTGTGTGTATGTGTGTGTGTCTGTGTTTATTGCCTGCAGACATAGATGAGTGCCAAGAGACCCCATGCCTCAATGGAGCACAGTGCATAGAGGGTGTCGGCAACTTCACCTGCGTATGCCAAGCAGGTTATACTGGGTTCCTATGTGAGTCAGGTGAGTACGGATCTTGGGAGTGTCACTGAAAGGCCACAGCTTTCCCCAGGGAACATTTCCTTTTTTCCGCATTAGGCACACACTTATTCATTTGACAGATGGTTTTATCTAGACTGACTGCACGAAGACTGCTATAGTGCAATACTTTTAAGGGCAGCTAGTAAATGGAATTATATTATCAGTTACTTTGTTTTCTATTCCTGTGTTTTCATATTGGGTCAGGTTTTATGTTCCAAATATCTACGCAAACCTCGATCTGACTTTTTTAGGAAAAAGCACTGACATGATTCCCCCTGCTTAACAAATTGGGCTTCTCACAATGGAGGTTATTGATGACAAGCCCAGTTGGGAAGTACTTTGGAAACTAAAACGCTGACCTTTGCATATCTTGAACCCTTGTTTCTACATGAGACCAGATTATTGTTAATGCTAGACACCTGGTCAATGAAACCATATACCTGCATGAACTTTCATACATCCTCACATCTTAAGATACTGATACAGTCCGAACCAAGCTGTTCCAGTATCTGTATCTGCACTGACAAATGGATCTTGTGTTTTTGAATCCAGACATCAATGAATGTGCATCCATGCCATGTTTGAATGGAGGTGCGTGTGAAGACCTGCTGAATAACTACACCTGCACCTGTACGGCAAACTTCACTGGAAGCCACTGTGAGACAGGTGTGCTTTACTCTCTTGAGTTCAACACCATCTTACTTTATATATGCCAGCCGCGACACATTACCCAGTCTTTGTTTTTGTTTCCCTTTGCAATGGGAAAAATGTTTAATCACAGAAGATGTTTACACAGCCAGCCACCTACTTTCCCCTTTATATTTGGCCTGCTGTAACATTTTCCAACTGGGATCGACACAAAGAAATTGAAAAAGAGAAATTAATAAAGAAAAGGGAATGCTCTAGAATAACTATGGCTTCAGACCACGTGTCTGACTAATTGAACTGATTCATTGTTCATGAATTAGATCAGGCTGACCCCAGAATATTTTCCCTTAAAACAGAGTTAGTTGTCATGGAAAATTCTTCTACGACCGATGCTGCAAATCAGACAGGTAAGTAAATGTTCTTCAAGTTCCTAATCTCTTAAGGCCCGTTCACACCAAGAATGCTAACTATAAAGTAGGGCTGGGGAAATTAACGCGTTAATCTTTGCGATTCATTTGAAATGTTTAATGCATTTTTTTTTTTTTTTTACAATTGACGCAGCACTTTTTTTTGCCTCGTTTTAATGACTTCCTGTTGTGGCTGCTATTGTGACCAAGTCACCCTGTCATGATGGAGAAGGACAAGGATGGAGTTTTAGGAGGAATGTTTGCATTTAAAAAGTTGCCCGATAGCGCATTTGACAAAACAAAGATGGTGTGTACAATTTGCAAAGCTGAATTAAAATACCATAGAAACAATTTGTCTTTAATATACCATTTAAAAGCAAAGCACCCAGGTGCTAACAACATAACTAGCGAGGCTACAGGAGGGCCTCGCCAATCCACGTTACTGCAGTATATATTTAATGTTGCTGCATGTATTTTATTTGATGGGAACAACCACTCTGTGGTTCTGAGGAGAGTCTGTTTACAGTTCACAAGATGTAATTCAAATATTATTTAAAATATATTATGTTGTTTAATTTAATTAGGTGATTCTACGTTTAAATATTGATGATTACAAGCTTGGGGGAAAATGCGATTAATTTGCGATTAATCATAGCAAATTGTGCGATTACTTAGCAAAAAAAAAAAAAGATTCCCAGCCCTACTATAAAGATAACATTAAAGTAAAAAAACAAAAATTGTTCTAAATATAAAAGAATGGCAAAGTACACACCACAACTGTAACATTAACGGCACCAAGAAATGGTATTGTTGGAATTTACTTTCAGAAAAAAATAAAATAATCAAGCTGATGAAAGATAAAAACATTGACAGCCAATCAGAATCCATCTAATTTAAAGAGCTCAAAACTGCAGGACGCTTAAAATAAACAGAAAGATATTGTGCATTTGTGTGGAAGCCAATATAGTTATCGTTATAGTTATTGCTCTTGGTGTGAATGGGCCTTTAATCTCTTTCGTTAAAGATCACACATATGTAATATTTCACTTTCAGTTCCCTGTGATGGAGAGAGTTGTGAAAAACGTCAAATCTGCGAGTACATTGGCTCTGGAAACTACAACTGCACCTGCATCCCCGGTTACTATGGTGACGATTGTGAAGGTACAGTACTTTCAGACTTTAATGCACAGTAGCTACTTTCCTCAAGCAATTGGGCAGGAATATGGCACAGAGGAAGAACAAGGCAGACATCACTATCCCACAGGAATTTGAAGCACTGCCTGAGGAAGACTATGCAGCCTTGATGGATGAGCATAATTATCCAAACTTACACAGCCTCACCCAGTTTACTGCTCAGACCTTGCAGCAAGTCGCTTGATGTTGTAAATAATTGCTTTATGGCACTTTTTACTACTTTACCAACAAGAGGAAGGGCTCTTGTCTAGACTTAAAAGGGCCTCTGTTTTATGAGACAGTCCTAATGTTTGGAATTCATTTCCTTGCAACAAAGCAGGTGAGATGTGTTTGGACGCTCTGACACCCAACCACAAAATTGCAAAGACTTGGGTTATGAAGATGACATGAGGTACAACATCCTCATCTTCTGCTTTATCTCATTTAGTTGTACCTTGTCAGTCAGCGTCCCTGCTCCCAGGGTCACTGTGTGTCCACTGCACACTTTGTCCCTCAAGATTTAAAAGCACTTTGTGAGCTGCAGCAAATTCACCTTATTCCCCTTGGAGCTGAAATAACTATTGATGCTTATATAGACTCTCCTAAATCTCCAGAATACCTTCCTGCCCGGCTCACTTGGAATGTGTAGTGGAAAAAGTTGTGCAGTCCACTCAGAAAGAGAAGGCAGAAGCTCACAGGGAGAACCCAGGAGTGTCTAATGGGGCACAGAGATCAAAGACACCGACCTTAAAGACAACAAATGAAAATGGCTCCAGCGAATTAACAACCTATTAATTGCCCCAAGGGTCATACATTTTGATCAAAACCATGTTATCAGAAAAATAACACCCTCACGTAAGGAAGCAATTTAACAGTGATACAGCAACTTACTTTGATCCACTGCTGCAATTACTGCGGGAAGAAGAAAATAAAAAGTCTTCCAGTATGGAAAAGCTGCACAGAATACTGACTTACAGTCGTTCAGCACACTATGAACTGTGAGGAAAATGTTGTGGGAAAAACTGCACCCAAGAAACTGTAAAAAAAACTGTTTCATCAAAAAACTGTACAACAAATCCCACTACAGAACACTATTCGTAACCCCACACACACACAATGTGACATTCCCACACATGCTTCCACTGAATTTACACTTTGTGCCAATTTGACTGATGTGAAGAGAGAGCAACATATTTTTTAATATTTAGAATGTTTACTTAACCAGAAAAGTGAAAACTATGCTGAGCTCCTTCCAAAAGTATTTTTATCTGCCTCTTTCTCTCTACTTCACATTTAAATCCCTACAGAGGAGTGTCCCTGTCAGAACGGAGGAGTTTGTGTTGATGTGAATGGCACCTGTGAATGTCCGACAGGCTTCACTGGACTCTACTGCCAGTTTGGTATGTATTAACTGCAAACAAATGCAGAATAGATTTCTCATAGACTCAAACTTTCAAAGACCATATTAAGGTTTGGGAGGTCCATTTTTATGTATGCAGTGTGTTTGTTAGGACAATAATGCTAATTGTTGATGTACATTAAGAGGGAGTTTGTCTGGTTTCTATAAAGGCTATTCGAAAAGATTGTAGAAAAGATAAGTATAGTGAATTCAAATGTTTTTTTGTTTTTTTTCATCACCAGGCCTAACACTTAGCATTAAAAATGTCAGTTGGACACAAGTAACTAACAAGTGACAAATCGTGAATCATTACATCGCTGTTCCACCTGCATGATTCTTTTGTCCTGAGGAAAGCTAACCATTGAATAGTTTGTAATCATACCTTAATTCAGACCCTACTCCTGGAGACCCACTGTCCTGCAAAGTTTATTTCCATCATGCTTAAGCACACTTGTCTGTCTTAAGAGCTTCATTAGCTGGGTCAGGTGTGTTTGATTTATGGTTGGAGTTAAATTCTGCAGAGCGTTGGGTTAAAGACCTCTGCTGTACTAAATCGTTTATTTTTGGAAATTCATCACATTGAGAGCTGTTCTGCATGATGATGATGATGATGATTGATGATGATGATGATGGAAGGCACTAAAAGTCTGAAAATCATAAGAATCTGAAAAGAGTCTGTCAATCATAAGCAACATGCTTTATTGATCAGTAGTTGTACTGCACACATATTTGTATAACAATTAACTTCTGTGGATTTTTTCACTCCTTAGAGGTAACACAAACACCCTGTAGTAACAACAGACCATGTCCGGATGGAGGCCCATGCTTGGAATATGGCGGCACGTACCTCTGCACCTGCCAAACCGGTGTCGACTTCGATCACAAGGACTTCTACCCATATGGTAAGAGCCCTGGAGAGCCTTGAAGCCTTGGAGCATGGTCTCCATGACAAATGAGCAAAAACTGTGCCAGGTCGTCAGGATGGCAAAGGTCCCCAAAGCAATGAAGGCGTTATGTTGAGTAAATGAAAAAAGAAAGATTTATTTGTATGTTGACATAATGTGAAGGTAAAGTTTCAACTTGGCTATTAAAATACACAGAGGATCTATACTGTGGTGTGCATTTAAATGAAATCATTCCAACACACACAAATAAAAGTTACTAGTGACTGGTAAAAGCGATCACCTGCTGTGAGGGAACGTGGTGAAGCCGATGTGTGTGTTTTTCAGTACAGCCCCGATCGGCCTGCGATTCTTCACCGTGTCAGAATGGGGGGTATTGCTATGAGACAGATGGAGGCTACATCTGTGAGTGCAAGCATGGCTACAGAGGCCAGCATTGTGAAAGAGGTATGTTACATCTGCCATCCTTGTTAACATTTAGTCTTTTCCATGCTTACACATTAAAAGGTAGTCACATTCTCAGTAATTCGATCATTGTGCATGATATTATGTAATGCATCACATATTCATTTCACAGAAGTCATTTTGCCTACTCGCGGATACATAAGGCATTTAATTTCCTCTTTTTTTCCTCAGTTAGATTAAGTTCCTGTGCCTCTGGTCCCTGTCGTAATGGAGGCTCTTGTAAAGAAGAAGCTGACAGCTACCGGTGTGTCTGTCCCTACCGTTTCACAGGGAAACACTGTGAAGTGGGTAAGTGTTTAGTTCAAGACAATTGGGGCACAGTGTTCAAGACAATTTTCTTGCAATAAGTGGTTTTCTGCTGTGGATGTAAATGCATTTTGATTATGTTTTTTAAAGAGTCTTATTTGTTTGCTAAGCATAAAGGCCCTTTCACACCAAACATGTTTCACATGAAAATTTTGAATAATAGATTCCTATAAAGCTATTCATGCCAGATGAATATTGGCCTGAAACTAAAGCAGTTTAATTTTTTATTTTTATTTTTATTTTTTTTATCCAGCAATAAAACGTGCCAGCAAATACAATTTGAGATTTGGATCAAGTGTCCGACACCTTCAGAAGCAATATTAGAGTGTTTAGTAGTGCAAACAAAAGCAGCGTTGAAAGTTTGTACTCCACATGTGAGCAGTCTGAACATACATAAAACATTTGCATTTTATGAACCCTGTGAACTACATGGATAGCTAGAGAGATTAGTGAGGTTTTTCTTTTTGCAAAAAATGTTTCTCATACATTAACGCTCCAGCATATAAACACACACCTGAGTCAGTTTGCAGCATTTTTTTTCCGCCACAGTTTTTATATTTAAATCTTATTCTTTTTGCATGAATGTATTTTTACTACATTAAAAACTAGATTTGTCAAAAAAGATAAAAAAATATATACATTTGTTTGTTCCGGTACTACATACGGATCCTAAGATTTTTTTTTTTTTTTAAGCTGGGTAATGATTGCAAAATGAATTACATTCATAGCAAAATGTACATTCGTGTTGCACTCTCTATTGTAGGGGCATGAATTTCCATTTCCTTCTGTCTGGTCCATTCGTCTGCGATTCTTTCGCAGTTTGTTTGCCTTAAAAAGACCTAAGTGTGTGCAAGTATGTTACTGTAAATTACCAGCAAGCAGTGAGCACCCATGGGATGTTACAGTTCTCATTCACCCTTCCTCTCCTCTTTTCTGGTCAAATGGAATAATAGTGTAATCTGCTTTTCTTCATGTTTGGAAAATGGCATTTCCGCACACACCGAGTGCCATAAAACTGTACAAAGATAAAAGCCCTTCAAAGCCAAGATGCTTTTCATCTCTAGATTTTCATTATCCCAACTTTGTCCCACATTAGAGTTGTGCAACTGTTTGGCCTTGTGTAATGATCCAATTTGTTGGAGTTTGTTCAACACTTGGATTCCTCACATGTTGGAAAAACAACTTGCCCTGGCACATGCATGAAAAGCTGTTTCTCTTTCTTAGTGCTACTGTAATGATCAATGATTTCTCACACATGTTGGCCTCGTTTAGACGCACACATTGCCGTGCTTTCTTTCATAATAAAACTGTGCAAATGTCCAGTTTACGCACACACGTGTACACAGAACTGTACCAACTGTCCATGACGGTTTAAACCTTTATGTTTAGGAAAGCCGGATCCTTGTGCTTCCAGTCCCTGTCTGAACGGGGGGACATGTTTCCACTACATTGGTAAATACAAATGTGAGTGCTCCCCATCCTTCATAGGAAGACACTGCGAGATCAACAAAGGATCCAATCCAGCTTTGGAGGGTAATCAAACTCTGTTTTATCTACGAAGTACACTGAGCTGTTTGCCAACACGACAGGAATCAGGAGCTCACACGGCTCTTTGCAGTAGTCACTATTCATTCACTTAGGTGTAAGTGATATGCATGTTAGGAGGAGAACAGCAGTAGTCCATCTTCATTCAGATGATGCCAGGACTAAGCAGCAGGTGCCAGTTCCTGCAGTAAAGCTGGGTTGTGTGACGCCTCCAGAGACGGAGCTAGATAAAGTACTCAGTGCATTTGATACTCTCTCTGAACAGGGGTTATAACTCTGCTCTGTTACTGTTGATTCTACAGGGTTTTTCACAAAGTGCAGTTAAATTTGTGTCCTGCTGTTCCGTGATAGGATGAAATACCATCCCCTTGTCACCTAAAACATTTCACAAAAAGGATGTTTTTACAGCTTCACTCTATTTATGGATCTGCTCGTGGCTGTAAATGTAGCCATGTGTTATTGGGTAAAGTGAGACAGGTTGGTTCTTTATGTTTTTGGGAAAAGCAATAATTTATTTTGTAGAAAGAAACAAATATCGGTTGCTGCCTCTGCTCACAGTGTTTTGTTTTATAGTGTTTCCAACAGTCTTTTTTTCCTCCTTTTGCAACGTAGGTCTTGTCGCAAAACCTGATTTCACCAAGGGCAACATTCCTGGATAAACATCTTTGTTGATTCTGGAACAACATTCCAATCAACCAATCAGATTAGAGGGACAAGTTTACAGTTTATGTCAAGTTTACAACCAGGGTTTGGTGCATCTACATAATTTTCTTCTGATTTAAGGAATAACTTATGGGGTATGGTTAGGTTTAGGGGTAGGGGTAGGGATATAGTTAGGATTACATTTTCGGACAGGAATTTTGTTCCAGGATCAACAAAATATGTTGACCCAGGAATGCGACAGCTACAGGTTCACACTGTACGATTTTGGCCACGATTTGTCCGTGTGGGACAAATTTTCCAAATCCTAAAAGATTCCTCTGATCCTAAGCTAAAATCTTAAGTCTTTGATCGCTAGTTTGACATGCTCAACGACAGCCGATTAATGACAGTTGCGATCAAATTTGACCTCCGACGAAATTCTGGCAGTATCAGAAGATTTGACTCACAGTTCTGCAGTGTGACTTCTACAACGACTGTCAAATTGTTTTTGTTTAATCGTTTTTCAAGACAAGCCATTACCAAGATTAACGTTAGAGATTTATTTGTAGCCACCATTTCAATCCCGCGTGTAATGCAGCTCACTGTCACTGAACGTGTCATTGATTGATGATGTAAAACTCCAGACGAGCTTTCTTGTGTGCGTCCGTTTTTAACGCGTCTTGAATGTTGTACAGTCTGACATTAATGATAACTGAGATCTTACAGTGTGACACGGCTTACAGCGAGGATCATGATTGTACACTCTGACAACAAGCAACAATCGTAAAGGACTATTATAAATAGTACAGTGTGCACCGGGGCGTAACTCTGCAAATTCAGGATGTGTGCAATTGCTCTGTAATAATCAATTTTTATATTTTTATAACACCTTTCCAAAGCCCAAGGACGCTTTTCAATAGTTAGAGGGCCCTATCTTGCACCCAGCGCAATTGACTTTGTACACCGACGCATGTATCATTCCTATTTTGCACCCGCGCACAGCGGACTTTTCCCTCCACAGACGCACGCTGGTAAACTAGGGAAGGAACTTGCGCTCCCGGGGGGCGGTTCAGCGCAAAGAGGAGGTATGTTCCGGCGCAAACGTTCCCTGGTGCTATTTTGCAGGTTTAGAAAACAATTCCGCCAATTGGCGCGTTGCACATGTTATTCATATGCTATTTTAAGGATGCATGCTTGGCCATAATCAATGTAGCGTGCACAACGCGCATACACTTTGCTTATCTCATTTACACACAGACGCAGCAGTTCTCATTTTTAGAAAACCATACATTATTACAAGGAAAAATATTAACACACGAGGAAAATCATTGTTGTGTCCATGAAGATGTGAAAAAATAGGCATAAATCTAGCTTACACATTTACCCAAATTATTATACGCCTGTTTAACCGAAGCTTATTTGGGTGTGTTTCTCCATCCCCAATGTCACTTCTCTGTGTTTTACGGCCCTGACGATAACGTCGGTCTCCTCGGCTGTGAACCGCTCCTTGCGTGCGCCTGGCAAATCCGCCGTTATAATAGCAAACCGCCATGGAACAAGTGCGTCTGCTCTTAAAGGGAATGTGAGATGTTGCTCTGATTGGTTTATTTCACGTTACGCCCAAACCACACCTATGAATAATGAAGCTACTTCAGACCAACCCATTTTAGATTTGCGTCGGGCGCAAGAGTCATTTATCCCGCCGGTATAATAGCAACAGCGCCCAAGACCCGCCCACAAAGTTACTTGCGTTTCACGCTTGATACTTGTGTTTCAGATCGTTAAAATAGGGCCCAGAGTATCTAAAAGTGTTCTAAATTAGCCTAAATAGCAAATAGCTTATACATTGTAAAATGTATTTATATTAGTATCTAATATTAATGAAACATTTATAAATAGGCTATGATAATGAATAATTATCTTATTTGTCATCCTTTTTATAATGGTGATATAATTGTTTAACAAACCTGACTAATTGCAAACAGTCTATTAATAAAATAATCACTTTCATGTACACTCTGTATACTCTGTGCAAACAGCAGGTCTGGACTGTGGCCCCCCTGTGAAAATTAAGCATGCAGAGGTGCAGTATTCCTCCACTACCCCAGGCTCCATGGCCCTGTATGCATGCCACCCAGGCTACACTCCCCTTCCCAGGGCCACCCAGAGCATCTGCAGCAGCCAGGGGTCCTGGAGCCAGCCTCCAGTCTGTGAAGGTTAGTGGAGACTTGCTGTTTATTCAAAACCCTTGTTGTTCAAAGTTTACCCAAGTCCTTCCCACCCTGAAACCAACATTCCAAAATGGTTGGTTGGTTTGGAATGCTGGGAAGAAGAGCTGATGAGCCTACTAAATGTCAAACAAGTAGAAACACTCTAAAACAAATTGTAGTTTGAAACCACCATAAAGTTTGTGTCGCATGTTAGGGTGCTAACAGAATGTAGTCAGGCCTTGCTTTACAGTTCAGAGCTCTTAAACATGAAACAATTCTGCAGTCTTTCTGTGGTACATAAAGCATGATGCTGCTTTGGCAACAAGAGCTACTACATCATCTGTATCATATCAAATAAATTGGCCATGTACACAGTGAGACAAGCAGGAATCCAAATGCAAATGCTTTGTTCGGCTTTCTTGCTGCATTGAGGGTGGAAAAGAGCTTGTCACCTAACACCTGATTTATTTGTATTTACAGGAAGAATTTCTTAAATATCAGGCTCTTTTCATCTTGAAGAGTGTTAATGATGGACTTTCACGCAGTTTCTAGAACAATATCTGTGTGAATTCACCCTGATTCATACACCTAACCAAGAAGGGCTCTACAATAAGCCTTTCTTGATCAATAACATGTAGTTTTATGCCTTGTACACAAAATGTGAGTCTGAATAGAAAAGATGCAAATAGTTTTTTTGTGGTGAGGTCAGTGAAAATATTTCCAGGATATATACAAATCTGAATGACAGAATTTTACCCAACTGGGCCACACAAAAAAAGAAAAAAGAAAAAAAAAGTTTGGTCACACTTTAGATTATGGTCCAATTCTCGCTATTAACTAACTATTAATTACGACTTTTGCTTCAGTAAACTCCTAATTACTGCTTATTAATTAATAGTAGTTGGTAAGTTTAGGTATTGGGTAGAATTAAGGTATGTAGAATATGGTCACACAGAATAAGGCATTAATATATGTGCTTTATAAGTACTAATAAACAGCCAATAACCTAGTAATATGCATGCTAATAAGCAACTAGTTAATAGTGAGAACTGGACTCTAAACTAAAGTGTTACCAAAAGTTTTCATGCTAAAAGAGTTAAATGCTTCCCTGGTCTGTGCGCTAAGATTTGTATGTGAATGACTCTCACCATCTCTTTTTCTTTAGAGATAAACGAGTGTTTGTCTCAGCCGTGTATGAATGGGGGAACTTGCCGCGATAGGGTAACCTCCTACCTGTGTGAATGTGAAGACGGTTTTACCGGTCAGCGCTGTCAAACAGGTAACACACCGCTGTTATTTACACTAACGTTTTGATATTACAGATTTTGACATCTGTGTGTGAAAACATGGTTTGAGTTGATATCTGTGAATGCTTTGACAGATATTGATGAATGCCTTTCTGAGCCATGCAAGCATGGAGGTACTTGTGAGGATCAGCCTGGCTCTTACTTCTGCCACTGCCAGCAGGGCTATGCTGGACAGGACTGTGAGATAGGTAACATCATCTGGAATGTATTAAAGGATTAGTTCACTTTAAAATGAAAATTACCCCATGATTTACTCGCCCTCAAGCCATCCTAGGTGTATATGACTTTCTTCTTTCAAACGAATAAAATCTGAGTTATATTAAAAAATATCCTGGCTCTTCCAAATTTTATAACAAAGTAAAATTCTAGCAAAGTAAAAGGCCATACGCAGTCTACTTGCTCCTAATGCGCAACTTACGAAACTTATGACGCAGAAGTAGCGTAGTGCGTCATGGCGTAGCGTAAATATCAGCAGTACGTCGCATTACTCGCATAAGTTGCGCTTTACACTTACACTGTAAAAAATTTCTAACCCTCCTAAATCAAAAATTTCAAGTGACCGATAACATCTAAATTTTTCAATTGGCCCAAGTGAAATTCTTGTTGCAATAGTCTGTTAACATTGGCTCAATGAGAAATAATACGTCAGACTAATTGAAAAATGTTGATGTTATCGGTCACTTGAAATTTTTGACTTGGGGATGTAATTTTTTTTTTACAGTGTAAGTGGAATCCGTATGTATGTAGTGTAGCTAAGGGGTTTCAATTGAGTGTAATGTAAATGTGCTTCTATCTAGAATGTCCCATTTCTGGTTAGTCAATGTTGTGATATAACTTAAATCTGAGGCTGTGCGTGATGGACTTCCACCAGGTTCCATGAGACCAAAATTGAGCTTTTTGGCCAAGTTAACATTGTGCATCATCAGAAACACCATCCCTAATGTGAATTTGTGTGAAACATGGTGGTGGTGGCATCGGCAGCATCATGCAAGTGTGTGTATCTGCAGGTTTGAGTAATGGGTGTAATGAAAGGTCTTTATCATTGGTTGCAATGCTGTATGTTAGGGTTAGGGTGCGGGGTGGGGTGGGGTAGGGTTAGGGGTTAGTTTATGTTGTAGCAATTCACTTTTTGGCATGCCCATTACTCCGACCTTAGCTATACCTGTCTCGAATCATGGCGTGTGGAGATTCTTTTCTGCAGCATGATTTGTGAGGGTAGAAGATAAAATAAATGCAGAAAATTTGGGAAAATTCAAGAAGGAATGCTGATGAAGTCTGCGTAACACCAACCAGGTTGACTTGGAAAAAGGCTGTACACTCAGTCTCCACACAACCTGAATGGGGGAAAACTGCAGTGGCCAAATGTGCAAATCTGATTTTATTTACACAGACTCAAGACTATAATTGCTGCCAAAGCTGCATCTGCTAAATACCAGCTTATGCAAAACATTACTTTGTGTGTAATAACTGTAATGACCAATTTGTAGAAATTTGTTTACACTTTGACATGAAAGAATATTTGTTTAAAAAAAAACAAAACAAAAAAACAACGCCTAGTTGAGTTCTCTGTGAAGTTGTAAAACATCAAAACTTCCAAGGGGGTGAATACTTTTTATAGACTTATTTTGCAAGGATTTATGAAGCATCTACAAGAAAGCAGACAGGGCCTTTGTGAACACAACACAATTATGCTTGTAGCTTGTAGCAATAATCTTATAAACTCAGCTCCAATATAGTAGCTATAGAAAGAAAAAAGAGACCTGTTTTTGTTAAGCCTTGATTCCCAACTTATTTTCCAGCTTGCATCTGCAACTGTTTTTGTCATTCTGCATAATTTGCTTTCTCCTTGATTCTGACTTACAGTAAATCTGTTTTGAGACTCAAAACACTTCACACCTACTTTATCTCCTACAAACAGCCCACCTCTCAGAATTAAGGATTTCCCATCTTATGATACAGATGTGTGTTTGTTCTGCAGAACAGGATGGATGTGAGCCAAATCCCTGCTTGAATGGAGGTGTATGCCGAGGCTACAGGAGGAACCACCTGTGCGTGTGTAAAGAGGGTTATGTTGGAGACCGCTGCCAGACATGTATGTTAACTATTTATTAAATATTACTCCTGCTAAAGTGCACAATACAAATTTAAGACTGAAAATTGAGAAAATGAGAACTATTAAGATTTTAATTGACTTTCAGTTGCTTCAGGCCAAAAAATCTGCCTTCTATTTTACACTGACCTGGATTAATCAAAATTGAATTGAATTGAATTGAATTGAATTGAATTGAATTGAATTCAAGAATAGAATTGAATTGAATTTTCTCTGTGAAATCTGTGTATCCTTCCACTTCCCGGAAGTCTATGGGTCATTATCTTAGTTCTGTACCTTTGTCAGATCGGGTGCTTTAAATGTAAGGTCTCGATCGATCCTCTGTTGCCGTCTAGTGGAGAACCCATGTGTACTGCAGCCGTGTGGGAACCGAGGTGTCTGTTGGAGTGATAGAAGGGGGAACTACAGCTGTGCCTGCATGGTGGGCCACACAGGGAGAGACTGTGAGAGAGGTCAGCTCCTGATCTTCCATTGTTTCAAATCAACCCATATCCATTCATTTTATTTAAGTGAAGGCTATTTAGAAAGGAACTAGATATTAAGATAGAATGGAATTCAATGTTTGTGTGTTTTTGCTGGCAATGTGATTTGTTAAAGTGATTTGTTATCTGCTGTATGTTTGGTTTTCAACCTTTTTAAATTTTATTTAAGGAAACTAAGAGTGTCCATAGATTAAAATAAGTAACTATAATAATTCTATTTCAAATTAAAATAAGTTTGAGAATTACAAAAGTTTCAAGAGCTGAATGTTCTCTAGGATCCCACTTTATTAACCAATGAATTTATATGACGAATCCAGGTGTTTTGTGATTAACTGGATAAGAAAGTCATTTTTATTCACAATTTCTATTGATAAAATATTTTAAAGCTCCTTAGTGCTACAAAAATGTACATTCTTTATAAAAATACCATGCCGTTTTAAGATTTTATTATTAAAGGTATGGTAGTCAATTTCTTTTATAAACACTTTTTGTTATACTGGTTGAAACTCTCTTCACATCCTGATAGCAATCAATAATAGAAGTGGTCTAAATATTAAATAATTTACATACATTACGAAGTCCTCCCTGCCTGTCAACATATGTAGGCCTATTTCCATACCTCCACGCACCCTGCTCTGGTTAAGGCTATACAGAGACAACCAAGTGCCAAAAAAAAAAAAAAAAACCAGCAGTCACCTTTTACAGCTCCTCCTGAACCCAAACAACGAGTTTATACTGCATTCACGCCATGTCATTACCGTAATTACGAGATGGCAAACCGTGACGTTTTACCCAAGCTGTTCACGTCCTCAGACGCGGATTTATGCATTTCTATGTCAACATTATAAACGCTGAAATTAATCTGCAGCAGTGAGGTGGTGTAACTAGAGCTCTGTAAGTTGTTTACGTTCATTATGATTGTAATGTTATGTGTATTTAAGATACGAGGTAGTGGGAGGTGGTGGGATCATGCTTTCAAAGCTAGCTTGCTATTGCTAGCCTCTCTGCAATTGCCTACCTTACCTTTAATTTACATGACTTTTCCATGACTAAAAATCACCTTTAAAACTATGCTACCTCATACCTGAAAGAAAAAAAAATACAGTTTTCGATAGGGTGAATTGAAATAAGAAACAACTTGATTTAATTATTGCTTTAGCTTGCTTTATCATCTTGAGGCCCCATTGGAAGTTTGCTGAGGCCCTCTAGTGGGCCTCAGCCACCTGGTGAAGAATCACTGGCTTAGAGGGTATTTGAGTTATTTAAAATACTTTCACTGTTCTCAGACCTGTTGCCTCCATCTGGCCTGCATGTGTTGCGGGTAGAAGAAAATGAAGTTGAGTTACGCTGGGATCATTCAGATGCCACTCAGAATTTGATCAGCGGCTTTGCTGTTGCCTTTGCTCCTATTGGTCGTGGACCAAGGAAGACAGACTTCCTGGAGAAGCAGCATTCTACCTATGTGCTGCAGGGTCTGAACCCCGGACAGCTTTACAACATCTCCACCTTCTCTGTCAAACGCAACACCAACAGCAATGACATAAGCCAGCCAGCTTTCGCTCTCATCCGCACTAGTGAGAGCTCCCACTTTTTCTTCTGTACCTATATGGTGATTATGTTACATCCTGTTTTCTTAGCACAATGTGACAGCAGGAATGCAATATCTGTGTTTGGTCTGACTTTATATTAAGTGTCTTTAAATCATTTAAATCAATCATTTGATACAATTCATCCTTAAACATACCACTAAACCCCTTACCCATATCCCACCTCAATAGCAGCAGAAGTGTTTTGCAATACAACATGAACACAATAAGTACATTGTACCTAACATTTTGTTTTTGTTTATGTACATAGTAGTTAAAGACACCTAATAAAGTCTGACTCTGTGTTTGCTTGTTATGTCCCTTATTATGAATGTAATGTTGTTTGTGTCTCAAGAAAAAATATGTGAAGCACTATTAAATGTGATACATTTTTACACACTAGTAGTTCTAAACATAATAAGTAGAGTATTCACTCACAGGCTCTTCTTCTCCTGTTCTGTCTCAGGGCCACGTAAGGTGGAACAGCTGGAGATAGTGAATGTGTCATCTTCTCAGGTATGGCTGCAGTGGCTGGTGCATGTTGGCCGCCATGCTGCGATCAGTCAGGTTCGAGTGTCCCTGGTGCCGGCAGATGGTAGTGGACCTCGCACAGCCGTGCTCAATAGCAGCGTCACTGAGTATACCTTCAGGTCAGTCATGACACAGAACGAGGTCAGCACATACACAAAGAAAGAGAAAACACAGGTGCAGCTACAAATTACTTCTCATGCAAACTGCACTGCAAGACTGAAGCTTGTCGCCCCCTCATGTTTTAAGTCTGTGAGTAGTCTGCATAGTTTGTGGAAAATGATCTTGTAATTGGTCCATCTAGTTTGTTGCAACCTTCAAGTGCAGTCAGAAATGTCATATTTATGAATTCTGAGCACATTGTTTTGTTTTCCCTTACCCTACTTCCATTTCCCCTACCCTACTTCTATATAATGTAATAATGAATCTCTGGACCAAGAAGTAAGAGCTTCCTAGGTGTACTTGAAGGCACCACGTGATTAATTGTGTAAAGTACTCACCAACACATAATAAAAGAAGAAACTGTGCAGGGTTACAATCTTCTGTCTTGCTGTTAGAACGTTTACCTGCAATACAAGTATGAGACACTAGATGGCCACAATTCCTCTCTTACATTAAACTGGATTTTCTTTTTAGTAAACTTTATGCTGTTCAGGGTATCTGTTTTTAGGTGATATATTAAACAATACGAGTTCTTCGGAGCTGCTTCTTGTTATTTCAGCTGAAGAATTTTTACATATTGCTACTTTTTGATCATAATGAGGCGTTCACACTGCTGACATGTTTACCTGTTGTAGCCTTTCCACGTTGTGTTCAAAATGGACACTTAAACAGTTCAAACGTGTAGTGGGAGTAGGACTAATTCATCGTGGTTTGGTCAATTTTCACTATTTCGGCCCTCTAAAACAATTTCACTAAAACAAAATTAATTTTTTTGTAGTTTTTATTTATTTTTTTGTTGTAGTTTTTGGCTGTCTTGGTTTCCTGTTGGTTTCCTTGGATGTTTCCTGTTGCCAAAATTTCAGTGCTTCACTAAATTGGATTTAATGTTCTGAGATCACATAAATGTTTAAAATATGAAATTGAAAACACATATTTGACTGATTAGTTGTGTGTAACCCACAGCACATTGCTCCCAGGTCAGATGTACACAGTAGACGTAGTCACACAGAGTGGTTTGCGCCCTGAAGACCTGCCATCAACTAGCAAATCTGCTGGGCCACTGCACTTCTGGACCAGTGAGTATCTCTCCAGTATAAGTTAAAAGTTAAAAGTAATACGTTACAATATTGCGCTACTCCTTAAAAAGTAACTAATTACATTACTTTGTTTATTTTTGTGGAAAGTAATTCATTGTGTTACTTCATTTTCTTTTAAAAACACATTTAGAATATTATATTATGACCACTTAGAATATTCCTGACCCCTAAAGCTATGTATGCCATGCCAAAGATCTCTTCACATTATGGGATAAATTACTTACTGTACCAATCTTTTTCTGAATTTTGAAAGTAATGTGTTTTGTTATATTTGAAGACTTCAGATGCAAAAGCCTCTAAGTGCCATCTGAAATTTTCTTCTAGAATGATCATTTTTATCAGGCTTGTATGTTTATGTTCAGTTATTTCACTTTAATGGCAATGAAAATTACCTATTAATTGTCAATACAAGCTTGATAAAAATGCTCATTTTAGAAGAAAATTTCAGATGGTACTAGAGGCTTTTGCATATGAAGTCTTCATTTGTACTTTTTGTCTTTTCCCGCACATGCATGTGAATGTCTATGCGACTATGTTATGGGGAATTTTAAATTAGTAGTTGACTTTTTTTTTTACAGCAAATTAAAGGTGCAATATCTGAGAAATGCTAACTTTAGCCTGCTAGCGTTGAAAGCATACGATCCCACCCTCCCTGCAAATCGCTGTCCAAAGACACGCCTCCTCCAAAACACATGAACGCACACAGAGACGACTAGGGACAACGTTACTGGATTACATGATATGTCATTCACCGGTGAGAAATTTTTACAGCACAGTGAGCGGAGAAACAGAAACACTTGCTTGCATACATAAGTATGTGATTGTGAAATGACTCCAGTTCAGAAGTTGACCTGTTGATATAAAGGAAAGCACTGTATTTTAGCTTTATTCATATTTGATTTCAGGACATTTAAATCACTGAATTATCTCCACAGGCAAAAAGTCAGTGGTACATAGAACTGTACTATCAAACATGAATTTTAGATACTTGCCATTTGTTGTTGGTTCAGAAGGAAAGTTAGGTTGTTTGCCGGCCATTCTCGCTCTGTCTGCACAGCGTACGTGAACGTATGATGTCTGCATGAACAGGCTGCGCAGTGGTATGCAAACACGTTGACTGGATGAAATGATTGAACAAACATTTTATGGCATACGACTTCCACAGATGATAAAAAATTATAAAAAAATACATTTAGACAGTTTAACAGGCTTGAATGCTATCAGGAAATGAGGAGACTTTCAACCAGCATAAAAAAAAAAACTAAAAAAAAATTCTGTAGAGATTCGCCTATTGCACCTTTAATTAAACTGAAAAGTAACATGCATTACTTTTTAAAAAGTAACTCAAATATAAATATGTACATTTATTAAGTAATGTTTTACTTTACTTGTTACATCACAAAAGCAATCTGATTACGTAATGCATAGGTGCCGATCCCATGGGTGCTTGGGGGCTCGAGCATCCACAGAGAAACATGAGATATTCCCCATTAATTAGCCAATGGGGCTGATACTATTGGAGGGGTGAAGGGTGGGCAGACTGGGCACCCACTGTCGGAAGCATAAATCATGCTATGACATAATGCATGTTATTTGTAATGCGTTATACCCTAACACTGGTTACAAACACATGCACCTCTGTTATAACAGCACATTATGCTGTCCACTCCATCAGGGCCGCTTCCACCTCAGAATCTTACACTCTCCCATATCACCACTACCTCTGCTCGGGTCACATGGGACCATCATCCTCGGAGTCTTCCAGACGGTTTTGTAGTTAATATTACTCGAGGCCTGAACACTCGTAGCCGCTACCTACCTGATGGAAGTTTGGGGACGTACACCATACGAGACCTCATTCCCGGCCAGCATTACCGACTTGCCCTCACTGCAGTACGCAAAACGGGCCAGGACAACATCCAGAGCGTCCCTCAACACCTGGCCTTCACCACATGTGAGTCGCCGATATTTAAGATCACTGCTTGTCTACAGATTGTAAAAATGTCGTCATCATGGTGACCCATCTGTGTGTCCTGTATTGCCCAGTACCAATTCTAAAGGACCAAAGCAGAGGTGATAGACCTCAAGGAGGACAGGACCAGCAGATGGGACAGACCTTGACTCAAGTTCAAGATGGAGGCACAGATGAGCAAACAGAACTCCTTGAAGAACCACTAAGGTAAAGTGCTTTACAGATGCAACGCAGTTATTATGGATGCAATGTTGGGCAGCCATTTGTACAATAATCAGTTCTCTGTTTTTATTTTCTCTTTCAGATATACAGAGCTTGTTGATGGAAGAGGGACAATTACAGCTAAATTTATCAGACATCGCACAAGTCAGTAATTACTTCATATAAGATTGTTTAACTTGTATTGCATCATGTTTTTAAACTACATATTAAGTTATGTTGTTTTAAAAAAGTTTAAATAGTTCACACTTTATATTAAGTGTCCTTAACTATGTACTTACATAAAAAAAGTGCAATGTACTTATTGTGCTCATATTGTAATTGCAAAGCACTTTTTCTGGCATTGAGGTGGGATACGGGTAAGTCAATGTATTCTGTAATATTGCTGTGGAGTGATATTTATTATGAAAGCACTAAATAAATGAATCAAATTAATTTTAATATTTCTCTTCATGTTTGCAATCTGTAGTGATCTACTCTTATAAAGAGTAGGAAAAAAACACACTGTTAACATTACAAAGTAATTATTTTCCAGATACAATTTTAAAGTAATATTAAGTATTACAATGTACTACAATATAAAAGCCATTTCTTTAAAAAATTATAATAATAAAGCAACAGCATGTTTTTACAATATTAGGCTTAACATTTCTCTTATAAATATATGAAAATATAGAGCTGCTTTTATATATTTTTTTTTAAAACCTCAGTTTTTATTCAACTTGATTTTCTTATTTCTTCTTATTTCTTAAACAGAGCCTGATGCTCCAATCAAATTAGAAAAGATGGAAGAAACCACCAATAAGATCAGTCTAGCTCTGGAAATTCCTCAAGAAGCGCCAAAGAGTAAAACTGGTAGGTAATCTTTCAATAAAGCTCTATAAAGATTATTATTAGACAAGTGAAATTTGTTGATTCACTTGAGGCAGGGAGTTCTTAAAACAGGAGAGTGTTTTAACAGTTGGTGGTATTCAAACTCTCTAATTGGTCCCAGCTGAAGGAGGCAAAATACCACTGCATGTATTCTGAATAATCTGCAGCATGACAGTCACCATAAACAACCACATCTGTCAGCAATCTATTATGGTTTAAGGCCAAAAAAATTGACTTATGGTTGTTTAAATGTGCATATTTATGTGCATGTGATTATGTGTATTTAAAAGAGCAGCTAAATAAACCCAAACATGAAAAAGCTGCAAGCTTACCGGTGTTTAAAGTATTCCTGTAGCAAAGCATTGTGTACATGTGTTTGTATCTAAAAACTTTTTTTTCTTCTTTTTTTTAGAGTCATCTCAAGACTGCAGAACTCAGCCCTGCCAGAATGGTGGAACATGTGCGCAGATCAACGAGTCGTTCAGCTGCAACTGTGCCACTGGTTTCAAAGGCAGACGGTGTGAGCTATGTTAGTATGACCACATCTGTTCATTCACAAGCATGCAAACACACACCGATGAATCACTAATAAATACCAAATTAAAGTCACCATGAAATACAAATTGACCATACTTATTTTTATGGAATATTGCAGTTTTTATCGGAAAGGATTTATCCGTGCACATCATTATTATTTTAATAATGAATGTTCCCTCCTAATCTTTATCAAAATATCTTCCCCTCCCACTTGCAACGACATCTCTTCTTTTCTCTGATGATGTATTTACTGGCGAGAGGCGGGAGAACCTGTCAGTCCCAGGAATAGCATACCACAATGATCCAATCAATTCCAGTCTGGACAACATCAAGCCCCTCCCTACATTTTTTTTCTTGTTCGAAAAGCTGTTTCATTCAAAATAGTGAAGAATAGACTATTGCAACTTCTGTTTCATGCCAACCTTAAACTTGAGTTTATTCCTTTTGTAATTTGAGGTTCATTTTTTATTATTAACCCCTTAATTTTATTATTTTTGTTTATTATTTATCCCACTAGCTAGACAAAAATCATCAATCAGACAAAAATAAAATCTATATAATCTTTAATATAATCTAAAATAATATCATATTTAACAGCTTTGCCTGAAATAAGATCTTCTCTATATTTCCTTTCTCTGCCCTGTTGTACACAGATTGTCAGCGTGTGCCTCACCCATGTACTCGCCTTTACTCCGAAACAAAGAGTGTACCTGTATGGGAGGAGGGTGTTTGCCATTATTTGTAAGTGACTCCTGTGTGTTCTGTTGTCCTGTGTCTGTCCAGTCTAATCCACTAGTTGTATCTACTGAGTACTTGTCTTGCTTTCTCCCTCAGGTACAAAAGGACATATAAAGTTCAGCAGGATGTTTGTTTTAAAGAGATCTGTGAGCCTTTGCTGCCTAAGAAAACTCCAAGTACGTACAACATTGTCCTCCCTGGATTCACTGTAGATTTAAATATGTGGTGGAAAATGATTTTGTTATACAATTTAAATCATGGCATGGAGCTGATAGATTGCTCTTTTAATGCTACGGATAAAAATAAAATACATTTTTTTCCCCCTCTCTCATTAGACAGAAGAACTCAAAAACAACAATAATAGTGGTGAGTTTATTTTCTATCTCTGATAGAAATGGACAAATATATATAAATATATATTATGTGTGTGTGTGTGTGTCACATACCGAATGTGTTTTTCCTGTTTTAGGAGGCTGGATCAATGACAACTTTGGGGAGTAATTGCTTCTCTCTGTCTCAGTTCAAATGAGGATGCATTAACATCATTGTTGACCCTTTCTTGCATCACTGGTCACCTTTCCTTGGCTACATTGTCCTATGGACGCATTTGGTTATTTACAGTTCCAGATCTATAGATGACCTTCGACCATATGCTTTAGGAGTTACCTGCATCAATTAGCATACCTCAAATGTAAATATTATTAGATATTGACATGTAGTGGCCGTCAAGTCCCTCAGGGAATTTTTTTATTTTAATTATTGTCTGTTCAATCTCCAAAACCTACCAGAATTTCATTCTACTCAAGCCTGGTTCTCTCTTACAGCAAGATTGCACAACATACTGGAAAAATTGTCACACCATTGTTTCTGTTTGTGTAAAGCTAAACAGTCTGCTAACTACCATGTAAATAGTGTTTATAGTCTGTTTTTGTAGTTGAATATTTTAATAATAAAATGTTAAAACTTCATGTTTTCTCCAAATTCTTGTGGTGTGGGGGTGGGGATGGGGGGTGGGGGGATATATATCTTTACATAATATGAAATGTAAAGATATACATAGTTTTTCACTGATTTGTGGCCATTTTTACCCAGACAACAGATTTTGAGTTTTAGCCAGGCTAGATAAACTATGAATTACCACAAGATGTCACTATTTTGTTTAAAAAAAAGAAAAAAGAAAAAAAGGAAAGAAAAAAGCTTAGGATCTTTTTTTTCATAGGGAAAGTTCCCTGAGACTGTTTGTCTGGATTTGTGAAATATGTAGTGGGTATGGATCTTGCCCTCTAAACTTCAAGGCCACAGTCCCTAGCAAGTAAGTAGTGACAGGAATTAGATGGTTACGGATATCAAATTCCCCGCTCTATCCTCATTGTGCCTTTTAGGAAAGCACTTAAACCACAGCTTGGATTGCAGTTAATGCATTTATGCCATTAAATTCGATTAGATTAAACTTTATTGTCATTGTGAAAAGTACAAGTACAGTGCCAGTGAAATTTGAATTTAGCATCTAACCAGAAGTGCAAATCGCAATACGTCCATATACATAATATATATATAAATAAATGTATATTATATAATAATAATAATAATAATAAACATTTATTTGTATAGCACTTTTCATACATGGAATGCAACTCAAAGTGCTTTTACAAGCATAAGGTTCACAATGTAAAATAAAGTAATTGGCAATACAGTTTCCCCTCAATATCAATATAAAAGATAAATTAAAAAAATGAAATAAAACAACTAAAAGAGAATCAGAAGGTAAAATAAAACCATAAAACAGACTTAAACATACAAAGTAAATACAAAATATTATGTTCTATGAAAAAATGCAGGTAGAGAAAACAGACCAGCTCATGACAAGGTGTACAAATATAGAATAAAAAAAGTATACATTTTTAAATGGGAAAAAGCCTATAATGAAATTGATGATGATGATTGTTCTGTGTATATTACAAATACAATGTATTCACTTTTTTTTTTTTTTTAAACAAACTGATTTAAATATCAATGCACATACACCAAAGACGTGTGTTGTTAGTGATATAATTGGAGAAATATATAGCCTATAAAGTCATACTTGATAGGCTATAATGAATCATATCAGGTAGGCCTATATTCTGTTCAAGAATATATATTCAGGGCAGGGGTTTTCAGTCTTTTACAGGCAACAGATTCCCTGGAATTCTATGAATTCCCATTACAGTAGATATTGTACTGGTATTGTATTGTATTTTTAAATCTAAATAATAAATGTAATAGTAAGCTATCCTTTAGCATCCTACCTTCTTAATATACTATTTACATATTGTTTACTGAGTCATATACTTGTGTTTACTGAGTCATATACTACATTTTATTTGTAATAGAAGGGAGGGACAATGTGTTTCATTTAGCTGAACTTTAGTTATTGTAATTTTTGTTTAACGCACATTTCTATTTTCCACAAAAATTCATTCGAGCTCAAACAGGTTCAACAGGTAGCCTAGTAATTGGGCTCATAATGTCATCACCAATGGCAATTCATAATGTCACCTGTCTGTCTTTACATTAAACACACACCACTCCAGGAACGCGCCCGTAAACGTCCCTGCGTGCGCGCGCAAGTTGTAAATGACCCCCCTTTCTTCAATGAAAACTGAGATTGCGGGTGGAAAAGACCATGAAAGGACAGAGCTGGAGGAGGACACTTTTAAGGACTGTTTGTTTGGGATAGTATTTGTAGCTTGTCCGGGAAATTTAGATTTTAATAAACAAAAGCTAAGGACTTTCTCCCAGAGGAAAGACATCGCTTTAACACCGTCCAACTGGCCCCGCTCGCGCCCGTGCGCTCACTGAGATTGAGCGCGAGCTAACAGAAGTTAGCTGGACGGCTATCAGCGGCGGGTGAGGGGGACAATACGGAGAAGAGAGAGGGGTCGACAGAGAGCGCCGTCATCAAACCTAGTAGTATGTCGCCCTCGGGAAGAAGTAACTCAAGTTTTGGATGAGGTTCCGTGGCTCAGTTCGATCGCCAAGACTTTTTGACGCGACGGTGGGCTGTGATGTTTCTGCCAGCGCGGGGCTCCGGTGGAGGCGCGGCGTCGGCGGTGTCCCGGGGTTGGCACCATACGGTACTGTGGAGACTAGGGGGTTTCTTTCTCCTCCTGCTCCTCGAAGGGGCCCGATGCCTCACCAACCCGAGCAATGCGCCGGGCATAAACAACAACAATAGGCCGAACGTAAACGTATTCATGAGCGAGGAAGAGGTCAAGAAACTCCTGGGTGTGTATTCTTTATTTTTCCGTCTGCTCCACTTTATTTCTGCTCTGTCCAAAGTTTTGGTTAGAGCAAGAACTTTTTGCCACACTGTCAAAGAAACTTACTTTCTTCTAATTAGCTTATTTAAACTCTAACTCATGTCTGTTTAGTGTCCAAAAGTTCCCACAAGTTGTTTCAAACATGCTCATAAACTGCTGAAACTTTGCTGTAGTCTATTAGCTCTTCCATATGTTAGCTCTGATAGGCCAAACAATCTGCAGCGTCCTTGCAACCTCTGAGTAGACCGTTTATGCTGAAGAAAATTGCTAAAATTTTCAAAGAAATGTTACAAAATGCACAATTGGAAGTAGTTTTGTGCGGTTACACGTCAGTTTTCTATTTAAGAAGAATGAAAGGCGTATTGGTTTGTCATCAGGTCGTGACTGGTTTGCTATAAAGTTTTCCAAGTGTATTCCAATGCCTTTCATGCTTTTGTTGTTAGAGCCTTAATTATGTGGTGATTTGTAAGGTTTACATCACACGCCACTCACAAGATGCAGAGCAGAGATGTATGAGCGGATTTGAGTCATTCATTCTCACTGATGTGTCTCTGAATTATTTGACAATAGTCGCACAGAAAGATAAAAGTGGATTTTGGGCAGTTCAGTAAACAACACTGTATGCATATTTAACCATGTAGCCTAAACCCTGAAATATGTAACAATAGTCAGAACATATTTTAATGGAATAGCTTATTGAACCTTTAAAAAAAAAGAAAAAAAAAAGGTTTGCATATGTTTTACACCAGGCTTTTATGGCCCATATAGCATGATATAGTGAGGATATGAAGCTCAAACTTTAGGAAAAAAACTGAGGAGACAGATGCAATTTGGGGCTGTTATTAATGGTCAAAAATAATGAATGAAATTCTGAATGCTTGTAATGTAAATCAAGGATATATCAGACTACTAACATAAAGTGCTTAGAAATATAACTTGATATCTAAATGCTTCGTTTAATTATAAAACTCAGTAGTTGGGCAATTCCACGCAAAACTCACATCCATAACGCCAACACAATGCCATGGTATTTAGTTGGCGTTATGGATGTGACAGTTTTGCGTGGAATTGCCCAGTTTTAATTTTGTGGGGAAAAACATAAAATGCAAGAAATGCAGTACAATGTTTATTGAGATATGTACAAATAAACGTTCATCAAAAGTTTGTTGTATCATATTTGATACCTACATTATAACAATTTTTTTTCTATAAATTATATATGGATAACAAAGTAAACCAAGTTGCTTCAGTCCAGTAAATATTCATTTAAAAAAAAAAATCTAAAAGTTATTACATTTTATAAAAGTCATTAAAGATTTTACAGCAAAAAGGCTGAAACATTTTTTTTTATCTGGCATTTTACTGGCTAAAAAAGGATGAACTATTCATCAAAGGGCAGAATACATACTAGTTTACAACAGGGTTTTCAACAAAGTTGATTGTTGATAATTTAGAGGCCTTAGAAATTCAAATATGATTCTGTAGGCTTTACAGTGTGAAGTGTATGATGTGATATAGTGGCTATTGCAGTAACATGCCTCATACTCTTGCAATCCTAATAGAAAACATGAATCAGGGGCTAGGTGTCTGAAATTATGCAGTTGGACTATATGGTTGTTTATGACTTAATGGCTCTGCCTAAAATCTAAATGTTACATTTGTGCAGAATTTTTAAAGTCTTTCTAGAACCCCTTTCTAGGCTAAGAGGTCAATCCAAGTGTTTTGTAATCTGAATAATTTAATTAATTCATGGTTCTTGGAGAAAAAAGGCTTTGTGATGTCATTGCTGCAATGTTTGTATTCAGATAGAGTCGTTTTTTGATTCAGCACCACTAGGATTAATGCAGTGAGAATTGGTTAGTAGTTGTTAATTGCTGGGTATTTGTGACGGGGCCTATAAGCAGTCATTATCATTGCTAGTGTCACAGTGGAGTTAATGAAAAGGTTGGGGGCTGGAGCATCAATTTCCTGCTGGAAAGAGGAAGTGGAGACAAGGGCATTTTGGTGCAGCCTTGTTTGAACTTGTTTTTAGGGCTTACCATTTTAGCTCAAATTAAGAGCAATTTCTATCAGACTGAAAATAAAACGGAAATTATACGTTACGTTTAATGTGATTAAAATGCTATAGCATTAAGCTGAACTCTGAAAGTTGCTATATGGAGTACAAGGTTTCAAATGGGGCAGAATGTAGCTTGACCAAATGTTCAGTACAGGTTTATGGTGGTTACGTTTAGTGCTCCACCATTGTGGGTATTATAAATAATATTTTCTAAAATTCATCAAAATATTAAAAAGGAAAGGGTTCGCTCTGAAATGATATCAAGAATCCAAATGAGATGGTGCTGCTGAGTGGGTTTATTTTAGCTTTTGTGAAATACGAACAGGTTTGAGAGATGATTGTTCCCCTCTGGTCGCATACCTCTGTTATCCTCTGAAAAGCTGACCTGCATATTTTTGTCACGACTGGCTTTGAAAACAGAACTCATGGCATGGCTATGAGTGCCTCTTTCTAGGCAATCTGGATTTCTGTGTCTCGTCAGTGATGATTGAGGAATTTTATGGTGGGCTTTACACTCTTTGTTGTTCATATCAGATTATTACCATCAACATGTCGCCTGTAGTTTTATGCGGGGCGCTCTACCATTTGTTTTGTAATGCAGGCTGGAATGGAGCTGCTCTTTCAAAAAGTAGTTTTCATAATGTCATTTGCCCCATTTGCTGCTGAGTCACTTACTTCTGAGTGCATTCTGGGACCCTTAAACCTACCTAAATATACTTAAAGGTCTTATCAAGTAATCAGGGATGGAAATTAACTTTTTTGTCCACCGGCCACTGTGGCTGGTGGATTTCAAAATCTACCAGCCACTCAATGTTTTTACCAGCCACTTTCTTGTTTTTAACCGACAATGTGTAACTGCATGTGAAAATTAATACTACAAGATCTACAATACTTAAGCAGTTTATTTAATCTCAAGTCTCAATGAAATACTGACATTTTCTCTTTCTCTCTTATATATATTTCTCTTTTTTACCTGGATGTGGCATTTGAATGATTCGTGGTCTTTTATGGCTTCCAGTTTTAGGTTTTTAGTCCCAACAATGAAACTAGGGCTGGGCGATATGGACCAAAAGTCATATCCCGATTATTTAGGCTGAATATTGATATACGAGATATATCCCGATATTTTTTCCGCAAAGTGAGAGCAAATGTTCAGTCAAAGTCAAAGCCAAATATGACATGTCACAAGTAGTTTTATTGAAACCGGCTATTTCCACACACACAAGTAGGCTACTGTCCCCCTTTACTTAACATAAATTGTAAGAATATGACTTATAGTAAAGACTAGTACTAATAAATAAACATTAGGCCTATGCTAAAGCTATTAAATAGCAGTTCCAAACTAGTTTTTGTTAATACAATGTTGGTATGAGCCACTAGAGTCATTTAAAAATATAAAAAATAACACAAAGAAAAATAAAGTGGCATTTTGGGGTTAATATGGAAACGACAGTTACCATGGTGAATACACAATATTAACAATAACTGTTAATGAACCATGGAAACTGCTCCTGGTGAATAGTATGAAAATCATCCCTGCATTACTTTTATTTTGTGTAATTTACAACGTAACGGCGTTGCATGCTCGTAGTTTATTTTGCACTTTATATACAGTGAGGCGATACACAGCGCGCGCCGCCACATTTGCGCGTGCATTTGAAGAGTGTTCGCTATGAGAACAGGATAACGGCTGACGTGACAGGACAAGAAAGTCCTTTTTTCTGAGGTGAAAGACTTTATTTCAGCGTACACTTATGTCCTCTAAAAGTGTCCGCCGTCTGTGTGAAACAGTATATTTTTATTTACCCGCCACGTGGCCGGTAGGTGAAGCGAATTTACCCGCCACAACACAAAATCACCCGCATTTGGCTGGTGGCGGGTGCTAATTTCCATCCCTGCAAGTAACGTTCTGTAGCATAAGCTTTTTGTAATAATGACGAATCACCAATAATCACTGTCCTCTGTCTCTTTTAGCAAGAACTTTTTGCTCTCTGTTCTGGTTTAACAATGAGTTCTGCCCATCTTGGAATCAAAACCACCTTGCTGCACTAAAGTAGACTGAGGGCCATTGTAAGCAGTGGGGCTGTGAGTAGAAGTCCCTGAACGCATTTATCACAGGGACATCAGCAGTCTGTAGTTTTGCACCGCCAGTGCCTCAGAGAATCAGGTGTCCACTGCTCTGCACAGGAGTCTGATTACCACTGATGTGGTTCAGAGATCCTGTTCTATGACTCACAGGAATCCTTGACTTAAAACTTCATGGTTGTGGTGGTTATATGTATGCCTTATTTTTGGTGCTTTGAATTAATGTAGGTTTAAGTTTTCTCCTTGAAGGCGAATGGATTTTATATTTTACTCTCTTTTTCTTTTTTTTGTGTGTGTGAAATTGATGTAAAAACTTCTTCCACAACAACATTATTGAATATGTAACAGTTTTAAAAGCAATCATCTCTCTGATTTCTGGAGTTAGGATTAGTGGTGGGGGTAACATATAAAATATAGCAATAATTTTAAATATTATTAATTGATATCCCAACCATATCAATATTATCTTGATTTTCTCATGCCAATAATCACATTTTTTTGTTAATTTTCATGAATATTTGGGGGGAAAATGACGAGCAACAATCAATATAAATTAATATAAATTGTACCCAAAGTTATCTCAGAAATCTTATATTTTATCTTGACCCAGATATTGATATACTATAGCATAGTACCTGCCGATTCTGTCCCCTTTTTGGGATACAATATGAATCAATATTTGTGCTGCCACAGTTTGTCTTCAGTAAGTCTGCATGCATCTTGTATTCTTTTAAAAAAAGAAACTAAACTTAATTTGCTGTGTTATGGCAAAATTGGAAACAACTTACTTGTATTTGAAGTTATTGGCCATGTTAGGTTATTACTATGTTCGAATTACACTTTAAATCTCTACTTTACTTTTTTCTTTCCTCTTGTTTGCTTTCTCTGTCATGCTCTTGTCATTTCCTGTCGTTCTCTGTCTGAGCTTTTAGAAGTTCTGTAATTCCTTTCACAGATCCTAATCTTGTTTCCCTCCCCTCTTTTTTTCTTCAGAGCGGTCACTGGATATAACATCATTCTTTACATGTTCTATATAGTGACTTTCAGTGGCAGTGCAAATCTGATGTATGTGAAAGATCTAATTTCTGATTTGTCATAAATGCTGCAAATGATGAAAGGTGATGTTTGATGTCCTTATTTACATTCGTATCACAATCTGCCCCCTCATATCTGTAAGTTACTCAGTATAGAATAAAGATAAATTCCCTGGCTTCTTATGGAGACTCGTGGTGAAAGCGGTGTTTTGATGGTGGTTGCTACAATGATTTTTCTTTTCTATTTCAAAGCCAGTTTCTGCTTGGTTTATTTAATTTTGTTTTCTGTTTTTGGCAGTCATGTGCTACATAAAGATATAATTTAATTCATATGATTGGTCTCATGACCATAATAAAATTTTAGAAGTATTCAGTGTTTGTGGAGATCAGTCTATGAAATCAGTACAGATGAGCTGAATGTATGTTAATGTAAGTCATAGGGCTATTAAAATGGCAGAAAAACTCAATTTGAATCTTTTACTTAAATATTGCTAACAATCAAATTAAATTTTAATTTAAAAGGCATAATTTCAGTTAGGGGAAAAAATCTTTTGGCTTGTCTCCTGAGGCAAAATATTATTGCACCACAAAAGGAAAAAGAAATATATATATATATATATATATATATATATTTATTTATATATATTTATTATTATTATTATTATTATTATATTTAAAAAAAAAATGTTTTTTACAATTATAATAATGTTTATAAATCAAAGATAATTCCGTAAATTGCATAAACAATTATTAACAAAACCGCATCATGTATTTATAGCTGAAGCGCTGATCACACAGAGTACTTTTGCATTTAAAAACATAAGATGCAGTGGAATAAAAAAAAGTCTCAAACATTGATTTTTTAGCTTTACACAGCTTTTTTAATATGCTGCTCTTTTGTGCTAGTGCAACTGTCAAAGATGTCCGTCCAAGGCACAACAGAAAATCGGCGCAGAAAATGTGTTCTGTGTGAACGACTTGTTTATGGTTTTAATGTAACCAAGATCTTCTCTGCATTGAGCTGCTCTATTTCTGCAGTGTTTTCAATGACCAATGCAGCAGTGGGTTCTATAGTGGGTTCAACTGGATAGGCTAACAAAAACATTAAAATGCAACAACGGCACTGTTTTTGCATTCAAATATGAATTTTTATTTGACAAATATAAAAAATTCAAATTAATTCGACAGCTCTACACTGTCATCTCAAAGTATCAGAACCGCATTGAAAGATGACGTGAAGATATATATTTTTAATTTTTTAGGTAAATGTTTATTAAGAAGCCTTGTTTGCCACATTTAACTTTTGAATTTTTTTTCTCCCTTGTAAGAATCTATGGCTTCCCCAGTGACATCACTGCACCGTCCATCCAGCCTCACGCTGATATAGTAAAGAGAGAAAGCTTTCACTCTCTCCTTCAGAGAACCAACAACACAGGGATGAAAAATCTCAACTATCCAGCTCTTCATTACTAATAGACAGCGTCAGCCCTCTTGTGTCTGAGTTATTTTGGGGTGTCATTAGATGGCCTTGCACATAGCAGTACATGGAATGTTTAGGTCACGAAACACATCCACTCTGATTTACGATGTAAACTTTCTGCCTATGAAACATTTTTCTCTTTAAAAAGTGGAAACGCCTCAAATAGATGCAACAGACAGATGGTTGCAGGTCTTTTATGGCTTTTAGCTGAGAAAACTGATTCAGTTAATGTATTTGCTGTCAGTTTGTCTTCTGTAATGTTGCTTATTTCAGAGTAAAATAATATATTGTTATTGAAGAAAAAGTGCAGGACTGGTCTTTAATCCATTGGAAATCGACTGGATCATGTAAAGTGGGTGTTTGCATTTTTGATTCCTGAAACGCCACTGATACCTGCAATTGAAACTTAAGGGGGTTTGGTCACATCAGCCACAAAGGAAAGGTGATTCTGAGATGAGGAAAGATGTTTATTTTTCTTTTTATGAAAGATTACTAGTAATTTTGGGGTATTCTGTAGAATAACAAGCTTTCGTGTAGCTCAAACAGTATAGCATGGTGCTAACATATCCTGGTCATGGTTTCAAATCTTGCATATGATGCAAGTTTCTTTGAATACAATTTTCTGGCAATTGCATAAATATACATGCATGAATCATGCACAAGAATAGTGGTTGACCGATATATTGCCATGGCCGATATTTGGCACTTTTTAAATCTCAGCATCGGCCGATAATGTTTTCTGTTTGGCTGATGGGTTGGAAGCAGGATATTTTATCTTGATGGACCACCAGACTTTTATTTTGACTGCACTGAGAACGTGGCTCTGCCCATTTTCCGTCTTCATTTGGTCTCTGTTTAACAGTTTTTGTTTAATACATTATTAAGTACATATACAAATCACACAGCTAGCTAACAATGTATTAATTTAAGGCAGAAACAATGAGTTTGAGTCATTATTACAACAAGTTTTGAAGTGTGAACATGTCATATTCATGTAATTTCCACTGTGCTGTATAAAATTAGTGTTACCATGTCTTTATAAAAAATAACAAAAAATTATTCCCAGTGCTTACCAGATTACTGAGTGCCCTGTTGGTTACAGTGTTTACTTCCGTTTTATGTGAAAAATACTGTAATATGATTACAGAATCAAGTAGTTGCCATGTAAAGTAAGTCTAAGACAATGGAGAAAGGCATATAGTAACATCGTAATATACATCATAAACATAATTCACCCGCTATATTGCTAAATGTACACCATTTTTCAAATTATCAACAGAAAATAATAACATGGCTTCTCTTGAGACTCCCCTGCTTCAGAGCAGCTATAGTTAATGATATGCTAAAGCCCTCCTGCACATTGACATGATTGGTTACAAAGTAGTTTGTGACGTAAGAAAAGTTTTTCAAACTGCGTTTTTGAGACTATCTTTTTTACTGCAGTTTTAAGGAGAAAATACTCAGCAATGCTGTTGACTTGTGAATTTGCACATGGTTTTGCTTAAAGCATTTTACCACCACATAGACATATAAACAACATTAAAAACTTGATTTTCACCACAGGGAGACTTTAAAAGAAATGGTTTGTTCACTGTGTTTTTTTTGTAAGGACTAGGCTACTAAAGCAGAACTTTCGGGAGGTTCTGATCACTTTGACATGTTCAGCCAGTCCACAAAAAACTTTAGAAATCTAGCAGCTCAATTTAGTTACTATTTCTTGTATAGTTCTACTGGCCAAGTGAGTTTCTGTCTTGGATCAAAGATCTGAGCTGCTTGCTCAAATGACACAACCCTCTGGAGATCTGTTCTTTGCAGAGCTACTCTTGAGCTACTCTTGGCTATTTGGCTACTTGACTGTTTTTCCAGAGCAGTCTTCATCTAACTGACCTTGCAGTGTAAACCACGGTCTTGTGGAGTGTTCTGCACTCATCAGATCAATATTAGTGCTTTACTCTTGTCAACAATTTTTTTTTTTTTTTGTAGTTGAAAATTCTAAATGTTGATACAAGGTTAACAACGCCCTCTGTATATCTCAGTGTGTCTACCTAGTATACGTTTACACTATTATTCAAATTCGGTTACATTCTGTTGCACAAAACTCTTTCATTGTGTGCAATATCATGCAGTACTTACTGCGTAATATTTCTGTGCAATATTTGAATGTTCACCTTGCTTGTACTGGTTTTGTGTGTATTGTTTTTGCGTTGTTTTGTTTATGGCATATTGTTATTGACATTGTACTGTATATTGGTTATCGTATTGTATCTTTGGAATTCTACTTAAACTGTATTAATTTAAATGAGATGTTTAGCTTGCAAAAGTTATGTGATGACACTGTAAGGATTGCGCCAATTCGTATAGTGACAATAAAGAATCTTGAAATACATAGATATACTCAGGGATGTAGTGGAGGCTAAACGCACGTAAACGCCGTTTACGCACCTCCCAAAATTTGGAAATAGCGTTTGCCCACCTCCAAAGTGCGTTTATCCACCTCTAAATTTCACGTTATTTGAGCGGACTTTGCTTTTCCAGTGCGTGATCGCCGATCGGCACATGATTCGAGCATTTGGGCCGTTAACTACAGAGCAGAACGCGCAGCGCGCCGAGTTGAGTAAAGTTGGCAATAAATTCACAGATTCGAACTTCCCGGGTATAGCAGTGATTCGAACTTCCCGGGTCAATAACTCATGAGCTAAACGTTGTTACTACACAAATAACACCTCTTTTTAATCGTAGTAATGTAGACAAGCAGCTACAACCTATTTTTTCTCAAAACGAGCTTTCCCTCACAGGGGACAAAATACATTGATCTCTATGCACAGGCGGCAGAGAGACAGATCCGAAGGGACCGTCTGCAAAGTGCAAAACCCGAAAACAGTCAATAACTTCACTGTCACACACTATAGTGTCATCAAAATAAGTTCACACATCACTGCTGTCCTGATGGTTATACTACAAGACTTATTTTGTATAAATATATTTTTGCATAATTTTTATGATTATTATTTATGAAAAATATATAATAACTGCACTGTAATTCACTGTATTGTTACCAAATTCAGTTCGCACATCACTGCTGTCCTGATGGTTATACTACAACACTTATTTTGGGAAAAAATATTTTACATTGTATATACAATTGTAAATGTATAATTTTTTTGAAAAATATTAAATAACTGCACTGCAATTCACTGTATTGTTGCCAAATTCAGTTTACACATCACCGACGTCCTGATGGTTATACTACAACACCTTGGTAGTACCATCAAATGATAGCCTATAGCGATGTCATCAGGATACACATACACCGGTAGGCAGTGGCCCACCTTACCGGGTGACCACGTCGTGGTCCACCAGAATTTATAGTTTACCCACCTCTTTTTTTACCACTACACCACTGGATATACTGTATACACCCATTCAGTAATTTTTTTGTCATATTGCCAAGCCCTGGTAAGTAGCCTAGTATTTCGCAATTTCATTAGTAATCTTAATACTGTGTCCGCACCATATGCAACACAACACTGTAACAAGCAACAAAAGGTATTTTCCGTGTTAATAAACTGATACTGTGTATCAGAATAATTTTATGTTAACGTTTATGATTAGACTGAATCAGCGCCCTTATTTTCACACACACATATAACATATAATTTGAATAAGACACAATGAAATATGTGCGCATACATAGTGCTGGTTGGGAGCAGAAGAGTATGTGAAATATGTCCATAAAAACTTAAAACACGCTAGAAACACGCTTGCTCTGGTCCGGATATGAAACGTGGTCCGCATTGCGAATGTTATTAAAGGGATGGTTCGGAGTAATTTCAACCTAGGGTCCTTTGCCCCATGACCTTGAGCCAAACACCCATTCCGGGCATTATTAGTGGGATAATTTACGAGATACAACCTTGGATCAATTAGCGCCTGCACTAAGCCATTCGGCTGATATCTCTAAATAAGCTCTAAATTTAATAATGTTCGACCAAGGGAAAAAAAGGGCTTCGGCGGGGGGGGGGGGGGGGGGGGGGGGGGGGGGGTGGGGTGTTTGGCTCAAGGTCATGGTGCAAAGGACCCTAGGTTGAAATTACTCCGAACCATCCCTTTAAACTCATAGCGACGTTACATGCATAACCCACTCTCATGCTCTCACCCATGTGCTGTTGTTATATTAAATATTGTTAGTCATATTTTCCATGCGGTGGTAGTCAAATTCCAGCTCTGAACGCATCGCAGGGAAAATGCAAACTGTACTGATACACTTACTTAGAACACATGCTATTGTTGTTTTCATTGATATGCAACCGGTACATATTTGTTGACATTGTGTTTTAAGGTTTCATGACCCTTTAATGTGTTTTTGTACTAGCCAGTCGTGATGGTGATGCATAATGAGTTACGGGATTCTATTTTTGGAATTGCTTCTATTTCATCAATGTCTAGCTCAGGTACTGGTTGCGTTGTATTGTAGTAAATGTTTAATAAAGTTCAAATATTTCAGTGCTAGTTTTTGAAAAGGATTCTGTTATTGTCTCTGTAAATTTCAAAAACACAAATTTGTGAAAACGGTGACGTCATGCACATGCGAAATTGCGTGTATTAGCCTAATTTGCAGATCATATATATTTTCAGACTCATAAGGTGTGTTCAGAACATTATTTTGAAATGGTGATGAACATGAAAAATCATGAAATATTGGTTGAAACCTCTGTTTGTTTTCATGCCAAGAGTTCAAAAGATAACATGCATTCTATTTTTTTTTTTGAGAAAAATATTTTAAATATAAAGAAACAAATGATAGGTTCTCCTTTTGTAATGCTGCGCTGAGCTATAGCCTAACATCCGTGTTCTTTCCTCATGTCTTTGTGTTTGTTAGAAGTTGAATTCTAATCAAATACTGCCAAACGGCCCATATTACTTCTGAATAGGATGTCGACTTCATAAATAGAATGAAAATGATTAAAATGCATGACTCAAACCATATATGTCCTTATATGGTCACCAATGTATTCTGGTTGTCATTTAGTGGAAAGGTTTGGTACTGCACCTAAACAAAATTTCACTTAAAGTCCGCGTGAACCGGAAGTTGCAAACGACTTTTCTCCAGTGTTGTGACGTATTTCCCAGTGAAAAGGAATATTGAACAGAGGGCAGGGTTTTACTCTAGCGCTCCTCTCCATCTCTGCTCATAACAGACTAACGGTTTGAGGGGAGTGGTTAAGCGTTTCCCAACCCAAGCCGTCAAACCTACATCATCAGAGAAGGAACGCCATTCCAGACCGGAAGTAACTTTGACTTTGATTAAAGATTACGACGGCAAACAATTTTTGTCTGTATATTAACTTGCACGGATTAATTTTTCACCACAAGACTAGTAATATGCTCTAACAAAGTAAATAGGGTCAATTTTGATTTCAGTTGGACTTTAAAGGGCACCTGTTATGCAAAATTCACTTTTACATGGTGTTTGTTGGCAGTGTGTACACAACCACCCTATAACGCTAAAAATCCAGTGTTTTATTTTTTTAAGTCCCCATAAATCATAAGCACAGTCTCGGAACAACCCGTTCTCAGATTCAGGGCAATGTGACGTACTTTTGCACAAGCCACGACTGTTGACTGACACTGCCGTATTAGCGTAGACCCGCCCTGAGTGAGCTAAACGCAGTCCGCCATTGTTTCGACGCCGGAGCAGCTGTAGACAAGACTGTCTCCGAAGCGATTGAGGTGTTTTGTTGTTGGATGTAAGAATGAACATAGCAGTCGTCATTTACTCTAATTTTTACTCAAGGATTGATCTGTACCAACTGTTTGTGATCCAGTTTTACAGTCTCTGGAGCGATAGGCCTAACTTTACTGATCACGGCAGTAATGGAAGGGAGTGCGCGCACTTTATTACAGTTCGTCAGAATTGTTTTACGGATATAAAGTTAACCAGTTAATTACGCACCCACTGAAAGGCATAAAGTCTGTATATATTTGTTTACTGTTAGTTGTAACAAGTGTTTTTATGTAATTCGCTGTGTATGTTGATGATGATGATGATGATGATGATAATGAAAGAGAGAGAGAGTTTATAGATAAGACTTTAATGCACACTTCTGTGATTTTATTCAGCTCTTTAGATGATTTTCTGGAGTAAAACTTGACGCTTCATCTTTTGTGTGTATATAATAAACTTCATTAAACTCATCAGTAAATTTTGATGACACGATCCACTACAACAGGCTTGTAACGTACTAATAGTGGATAGAAGCAAGATGAAAAATAAGTTATAACTAGGGTTGGGTATCGTTTCATTTTTAGCGATTCCGATTCTGCTTATCGAATCCGGTTCTTATCGATTCTTGTTTCCGATTCCAATATTTTTTGGAGGGAGAAAAAAGGGCAAATAATTGAAGAATAAATATTTCTGCCTTTTATTCTTGCCAATTTTAAGCAATAACCAATAAAATGGCTAAAGTGAAAGGAGTCTCTTCATATAAAGGTGTTGATTACATTATTACTCCAGCAGTAGGTGGCAAAAATCGACTGTTTTTTTTTTATTGAATTATTTATTGAAGAAGACTCGAGAGATTCGTTCAAAAACGGTGAATCATTCAATTCATTAAACAAGTATTTATGAGACACTGAATTAATTAGTGTTTGAATTAATTATTCAAACTAGTTTTTTTTTTTTTAAATAGACTATTATACTAAACATGTTATTCTGAGTAGTTGTCTGATGTATGTAATCGTGATCTCCATTTTAAACTAAACAAAAATGATTTTAAGCCACATAGATTCCTGAATTAGAGACCGTTCACACATCGCGTCTAAAATGCATGGAAAAGCACGGCCGTCTCCTTCTTTCCACAAGCGCTTGCGCTCCCGTGGCGTCTGTCGTTGCTATGCAACCAACCATTTACTAGGCTACTAGATATATTTATGGAGATGAGAAATAAAAACCCGCCCTGTTCAGCTATGATCAGCTGTTCAGCCGAGCTTTTGATGTTACAGAAAGGTCGGTTGTTTTTTGTCACTTGACCTGCGCACCGCTTGCGCCATTCTGAAAAGTTGAGATGTTTTCATCTCGCCGAGGCATAGGCGCGCCTGCAAAAACGAGCGCCACGCACCGCATGCTCGTCGCGCCCACGGCCCATGTCGCTTCTATTATGAACGTGCTTGCCGTGCGCCTACATTTGAAATAACGGATAGTCAGGAATCGATAAGAGGAATCGTAATGAGTGCGTCTTATCGAATACCCGGTTTTTGGAAATTTGTTACCGGTTCTAAAATGGAACCGGTTCTCGATACCCAACCCTAGTTATAACCGTAATTGAGCTACACTATACCTGTTCTATCTCCATACAGCATATATTCTCTGGCTCTGTGGGCATTATTGTTCGACTCCGGGTCAAAATGAACACCGCTACTGAGAGTTTCTGTTCTGATATTTTCATTCCGTGAGATGAGATTGTCCTGACACTGAGCGTGAGCTCGCGAGACTTCGCCCTCTCTGCCGGCTGCAGCAGCTCATTTGCATTTAAAGGGATACACACTAAAACGGCATGTTTTTCTCAGCCCCAAAAAGAGACAATTTAAACATGCTGTGAAAAATGATATGTTGGGTATTTTGAGCTAAAACTTCACATACACACTATGGGGACATCTTATTTTACATCTTGTGAAAAGGAGCATAATGGGTGCCCTTTAAAGCTAATTTTTTTTGTGATATCAACTTCAAATTTGGACCACAACTTGTTAAGATTTATGGCTTTGATTTTTCTTGCTGTTTTAGAGTAAAACATTTGTTAAACTTAAACTTTTAAAACTTTTTTTCTTTTACTTTTCATAATTTCAAAAGTATTTAAGATTAACAATTTAAAGAGGTTAAGAACAGATTAATGTGCTTACTCATGTGTTGTGAAATTGGCAGACAGTTTTTGTGAGTTGCCCTTTGTACAAAATACTCAAAAACTGATACAATATAGTGAATGATACCAAACAAGGATTATTATGCGTCCTTTATGGACTTACCTTTGCATCAAGAGAACGCTAACCTTGTCTCTACAAAGGGTAGGCTTCTCACAAAAGATCACTTTAGTTATAAACTACATTGTACTGTTACAAACCAGCTTGGCCTCTCTCTCATATGAGTAAGCGAGCCCTCCCTCGTTCGTATCATAGCCATAGAAGTTTGTTTACTTAAGCAGCAGCTGTACTGCCATGTTGTTCCAGTGAAGGTGGGAGTTCTGAGGAAACCTCTTACGGAACAAGCTCTGTTTGCTTGACTGCGGTGGCAGCTGTAGTAGGACTGGCTCATGTGGTTGTAATTAATGACTGGCGCTGACTCCTTTTGAGCACCAGGCAAGATTCATTACCGAGCTGCCACAACTCAGCCATGACAATTTGGAACCGGTCTCTTCAAAACAATGCGCTTTCCAAAGACTCATGCCTAGCTGTCCAAGTGATCCCTCAGACCCTGTCCTCAGGAAAAGCAGACCTGCAGGAAACTAATGTTCATTAATGAGCTGAGAGCTAAACTCAGTGATGGGCCACTGAAAGAAAGGATTGTCACTGCTTTAAAACTGATCAAAGAAGCTGAAGTAAATTCCAGCCATATACGTGATTGGACTTAAAATGACGTGAAACATTTTATAGTTGTAGAGCTTTGATGGAATGCTAATTCTGGTGGTTCTGTGCATTTGGGCCTCACATTGACCCTCAGACTGCTAACTTGAAGAGTTCTGAATGCAGATGAAGCATTTTCAAGGTTAACTTATTCTCAAGGACCACATTTAGATGTGTTTTACTGCTAACTGAATCTTGGTGATCACAGAATCCACAGCATTTGACATTTAATGTTTGACTTTCAGTATAATAACCAAAGAACATTAAGATATATTTTACACATATTTTAAGTAAAGCCAGTTTGCATTATTTTCACTCCACTTACTATATTTCTTACCATATTATTGTTTGCTTGGGGTGTGATGAGACGCTTATCTCACGAGACTGGGTTCATGAGACGAGACGAGACAAGATTTTTGTACAATGTTTTATAGAAATCCTCAATGACAAAATTCATGACTGGAAAAATAGCCTGCAGGTGCACTTTGAAATGTTTTAACTAATAATCTTCTGCATGTCATTTCAGTTCTACTTTGAGGATGAATTATCAAATGCATTGAAAGAAATGTACAAGCACTGTAAAAGATTTTGCCACAAACTCATCTGACTGGCTTTTCTCCTCTCTTCAGACCATACTGTACATGAATTATGAGCTTCCAGAACTTCTGATTGAGGCTGTGTGTAACCTCAATTGAACTAATTTCCACAAATTGAACATAGAAATAGAAACGGTATAAATAAAAAATAAGTTTTCTCTTAGTCTTATTAAGTGCAAACAATAAGTTAAAGTGCAACTGCAACCATAATCAAAGTACTGTAGTGCACAGACTCTTAATAATTGTTGTGAAATTGCTGTTTTATTTTGCGCCGGCAGTTATAGGGTTACGGTGGCGAGTTTGGAAAAATGCCGGGTAGAGAGAAATGACTGAGTGAGTGAGGCTGGTGCGTTTGTGTTCAGTTGTTCTTGCGTTCCGGTTAAAAGATCAGAAACGGAGCCTCCCTTGTCTTACACTACTCTCTCAATATTCAAAGTGCAAACAGAGACCAGAGCCACCACTACACAGTAGGGCTGTCAACGAATATTCTAAATTCGAATATATATTCGAATAGTTTTAAAAAACAGAAATTCGAACGTGAAAATTAATATTCGAATGTGAATTTCGAATATGGAAAAACACGCCCGCGGAAGCAGAGGCGCGGCTGTCTGCTTTGCGAGTGGGCGCGCGCGCTGCCTGAAGCCTTGTTTATACTTTCGCCTGTATCCGCAGCGCGAGTCTCCGCAGACTGCGCGCGCACCTCCCCCAAACGGACGAGGCGTTTATACTCGACGCGCTCGCCGTTGTACTATTCTTTGAAACGATAGGGGGCGATTCGCGCTCGTGCGGACGCGTCGAGTATAAACAAGACTTGAGGGACAGGTCACACGAGTCGCACTGTCTAGCACAGCGTCACTGCTGAAAGTTGACAGTGCACTAAAAGACAATGGAATAAATTGCAGTCAGTTTTTCCTTTTTTAATACAAGCACCAATAATGTAAGTAGCCTTTTTCTTTTTTAATAGCACTTTATTTTTTATGAACCTCAGGGTAAAAGTTCTTTGTTGTCACATTTCTCGGAATTGTGTGCCTCATTTTATTTAAAGTTAAACAGAAAAGTTCCATGTTTACCACAGCTCGCTCGGAGCGTTCAATGTCGGTTCTATACTGTAAAACTTCAATTAATGTTAATACATTTGTTTCAATCACTGAATGAAGCCTGCTATATTTGGGGCAAGAGTCGCGACCTTAAATTGCTTGCGCAAAACTCTTGATCAGCACTCAACATGTGCTTATTGTTGTTCATTTTACCGTTATGAGCAGAGAGAGCGTGAGCGCGAGGGCGCGCGAGAGAGAGAGAGAGAGAGAGAGTGCCTGCGAGTGAGCGAGACTGAGGTCTGTGGTCTTGGCCATTAGTTTATTTACTTGGTTTTGTGTTGGTAATACATTGTCAAATATGTTTAAACTTAAATTAACTACCTATACAAGTTATGTATGTCTCTTTGTATTAATTTGTCCTGTTATTGACGTAATGCGCGTCATTGAAAAAATGCGCAACCAGATGTTCGAATAGTTCGAATATTCGTGTGTTTTTTAGAGGGAATATTCGAACGTCATTTTTGAGCAATTTTGACAGCCCTACTACACAGTCCAGCGATAGGTTTTATAGCTCTGTTGCGCAACGAATCCACCATCGTTACGCGATCAGTGAACTGTGATTCCTGTTGCACTCTGTGCGACTCGTGCTGGATGAGCAGATCAGATGTTTTCAATGGTTTTTATTTTTATAAAAACTGCAAAAAAAACCGGGGCACCGTAATGTTATGTGAATGTAGCGGTGACATTCTATGCTAATTTCACCCACACGAGACAGCTTTACCCTCGACGAGAGATCTCGTCAAATTTCCCCTATTGGTTACTCTTTAAATATTCTTGCAAAAAGTGCTATTTATATGGCACAAATGAAATTGATTATCTGTAAAATGTTTTATTTATTTATTATTATTCTTTCAGTTTCACAGTATATCGTTTTTTTTTGTGTGTTTTTTTTACAGGACCTCTATAAATGTTTATAGTGTCAGGAGTACATAGAATATAAAACATTGTAATGTAATTGCAAATAAAACTTTACTTTAAAAAATGTATGTAATCAAATTCAATAAAAAAGAAAAGAAAATCCATTTATAAGACTAACAATTTAGTTTACCTTTTAAAATGTAATCAAATGAAGTTTGAATCATTCATAAAATTATGAAATTAAATTGTATTATTTTGATTGTATTATTATTATTATTATTATTACTACTACTACTACTACTACTACTACTACTACTGCTACTACTGCTGCTGATACTTGAAGTACATTACTGTGCAATGGTAATATATTTCTGTTATAATTTCAAGTTAAGCTAAACTTATTTTGATGGATTGTCGTGAAGACCTTGAGTTTCTGTGTATATATGATATGATTAGTTTTTCTTGAATGAAATGGTAAAATTACACTCAGAGTAGCTCTGAAGGTGAAGTTCATGTGTTCACGTCCTCATGTAGTGAGACGGCAGATGCTGAAAACACCACGACTCGAGTGTCGCATGCTTCAGTATGTGTGTCTGTGTAGTAGACAAACTGTGTCGCTCTTTCACAGACAAACAGAACCTTTAAAGCTCAAAAAGACTGATATTGACTCTGATGTCTGCATGTTTTTTTTGTTGTTTTTTACTGTACTAAAGCAAAAAAAACCAAAAAAACATACGTTTGCAGATATTTAGGAAACATGCTAAGTTCACACATACTTGTTTCTCCGAAAACAAGGATCTGAAAACATTGCTACAGCCAGTTATTTTACTTTGGGAAATTTGTGTTCCGTGTTGGAATGTCTGTTTTTGTTTTGTACCGTGTGATCCCGCCCACTGCCAATTTACCCAATAGTATTTCAACACCCTGGGTTGCCAGTTGGTGGAAAAAGTGTATTGCAGCCATGGAAGCCAGCAAATGAACTCGGAGATTGCAGATTTTATCTGACCTAAAAAGCCTCAGCATCCATCTAAAAATCTCTCTGACCAGAGGCATATTAAACTCTTCAACTTGCAGTGTGTAAGGCTTGTCGGCAACTCTCTCCAATAATTTGGACTGCAGTATCCATTTCAACTGCTTGCTGTCAATATTTAATAATGCATCTTTAGTATCCACAGGCACTAGTCAATATCGCGATTTGATTAATTGTGCAGTCGTACTTTTGATTTATTCATCAAAAGATTATGTGACATTCCGCTTTATACAGTAAGTTCCAAAAGACTGGAGGCCTTGTGATGTGGCGCATGTTCAAAAACTAATATAATATACTTTCCTTTGCATTTTCCATTACTTTAAAGGAGAGGTTGTGTCTGGATTTAAGAATAGCCTAAGGATCTGTCTTTGTATCCTTTTTTGATGTTATGCATCACGGTTGCTTTCATGTAGTAGGCCTTCCTCTGTGAGCATTTGGAATGGAACAAACACTTCTTAGAAGATGTTCTCTTCTACAGTTTTTCATAGGGCTGTAAGAAAATGTCAATACACGACACGTGAATTTAGGGATATTTTGTTTGGCAATACTGTATTGATTCTTAAAAACAATGTGTCGATATTTATTTATTTGTTTACACAGGACTCCAGACTAACATTTGAGAGCAGTGGCCACTAAGTTCTACAGATAGTGGGACTAGTACCTGATCTGGTAGCGCTGGGGGGTGGGGGGATTTTTAATCCTAAAGGTAATTTAATCATAAAATTACTATTATTTTGCATTAATAAACTGCAGTAACTAATAGGATAACTAATCCTAATATTGCGTGCTTATTTATTTTTGTAAATATCTTTGGCCATTGCATTAAAAATAATATTCGAATTGGATAATATTTAGAGCTTTGAAGTGCTTTGAAGTAGGTTTGTTAGGTAGGTAAGTTAGATTTTCACGGTATGATAACAGTCTCAGAAAATATCACATTATACAGTATTAAACAATCAATTATTATCATTATTATCATCTGTTAAAATATCTTTTAAATTAATTCCAAAAACTTTTTTGAACATTTTCTGTATTATAACTTGAAACCAAATCAAAATCAAAATCATGTTAAATCAATTAAATTATCGATTAGATGAACACCTTATCATTTATCATTTTTTTTAAAGAATAATAGAGTCCTATGAAATGTACTTTATTCATAAAAGTTTTCTCTTTAAGATTTAATGCAAATATATGATCAAAAACGGTGATGTATGGGTGATGTACAGCGTTACTACATTAAATCCATGGTGAATGTTGGTGATTTGTGGACTGAAAAGCCTTCTATAACTTGTTCATTAAAGGCACAATGTTTCTCCCATTGTTTCCACGTCAGCGCTTTTTGTTGTGATATCTATGGTTTATAACCTAAAATTTTGCACTGAATTTGAATGCTTCTCACTAGATCTCGTAGTGATTCTATTAATACTCTATGGTGAATTCAAATGGTTTCTCACTGGATCTCCCAGCACTGTGTAGTAACTGTGTTAGGTGATCAAGATCGGCCCGTGACGTGAGTAAACCTGTTACCTGCGCTGTCTGAGCTGATAAAATGTCCACGCTGCACAGCTCAAATAAGAAGCACGGTTTCATTTCGCTTTAGTTTCATTTGATGTTAGTTGCCGTTTGATGTTTTTCATATGCAACATAAATGGCAGCTCTTATCATTCGGGCAAAGTGGTGGCCGCACCAGTGCGACCTCTAACTAAATTGAGTCGCACCCTCAAGAAAAAAGGTCGCAAAATGCAACCATTTGGTCGCTGTCTGGAGACCTGTTACATCAATATTTGTGGCAGTGGCTTTGTGTTTGGTTAAAACCCCAACATGCTTACAGTATCACAATATATTGTATTGTAACTCCTGTATCGTGATGCGTATCGTATCAAATTCTTGGCCCTATTTCAACACTAAAGAATGTAGGTGACTTTAAACTTGTGGCCTGTTTCAGTATTTCATTGTGATGACGTGGTTTACTGTAATGAAATGAGGAGTAAGTGGGCAGTGAAAACTGACAAGGGGTAGTTCCATTTGGAATACTTTCTACATCGTTACCTTTTACTGCCCTCTGAAGCAAATCTGTCTGCGTATTATGACTTTTCTGTAGATGTGAACTCAGTATGTCTGAGGCCAAAAGTGAGTTTGCTCCCAGAACTCTGCAAACATTGGGCTCAAAACGGGAACCTATAAAACACCTGGTTGACCCTCCTGCCATAGATCTACAGCAGATCCAATGGAGCTCACTAAGTTCAGCATGTTGAATGTCAGTGGAAAAATGACTGTTAGGCCAAATATTTTCAACATGGCAACAACTATTTACTATCTTATCTTTCTTTTATTTCCAAACAACTTATTTTTTTTGCAATTTGAATGGCAAAAGCTACCAGATGAAAGCCCCTCTTTAAAGTCAACATTTAACAACATTCACAACAATTTTACTTGGTTGAAAGGAAAGCGGCCGTGTAGACATCAGACGATCAGAGAAAAGAATGTTGTTTCAGTGGCAGACCCACCTTTTTTCTTTGGAATAGTGTGTGCATGAATTTTGCGCTAAGACCAGATTTATTAAGAAAAGGACACCCTGATCTTCACAGCAGTGCCCATGTGGGGTTGTCATTTACTGAGATGCTTTCTGGCAGTATCAGTAATTATTTCTCCAAATGTGACTGCCTCAGACCGAGCCTATAAATCCTTCACCGCTGGGGGGTTTCAGGGAGCTCTTGTCACCACACACATAAATAAACACATACACTTAGACACTTCTTATATCCCTGTTGAAGCACTTGGGGATTTCGGTGCCCCCCACACGTTGCTCATCTGTGGTCGGCCTTTACTGAATTGGAATTTAAAAAATAAGTCTAGTTTACTTAGAATTCACAAATTGCTAATTAAATTACACAAGGTCCTTTACTGGTCAGTCCAAGTAGTGATTCCAAGGGTTGTTTCACTTAATTCATAAATTATGTGTAGTTCCCTGTGCATGTACTTGTTTTTACCTGTGGTTCATGGAAGATCCATTAGTGATCCATAGAGAGAGCATCACATTTACTAAAGTAGTGGAAAATGAGCATTATATTATGGGTTGTTTCTGCCCTTTGCTCAGCACACCATATAAAATTTTCACTTATGTCGGTAGAGGAGATAATGGTGGACTGGAATGCCACCAAGCCTGAAACCATGGTAAGCTAGTATCAAGTAAAATCATTCTCCATTAAAAATGCCTTACAGCGGCTTCTAAAATAACAGGGCAGAGTATGGTACCATTGAAAGATTCTTGTGCTTTGCCTGGATAGTCGCTTGACTTGAACATGTGCCCAAAGCTAGAAAGGAGAAAGCTTTCAAGACGAGCTGAAAAACGAGCAGGGAGCTATTACAAAAGGAGTCCATGAATAGAATCGGAATGACTGGCAGTAGTATTCGCATTTGTATGCTTGTCTATTGAACCACCACACTGAATGGGGGTAGGCCCCTTTTACTTTTTGTTCCATGCACTCAACCTATTATTTAATTGTACACGAGTCTACACTACCTCTCTTCATATTTGTTTGAGACTTTGTTTTTGTTTTAGAGTAGCCTAAGTCATAGGTTGTTTGAAGTGTAAAATAATACCTATTCTGATAATAATGCAGTCGCAGTGGTTTGAATGGTGTTTGAATTCTGAAAAGTAAATTTATTATGACCCCAAAAGAAGATAAATATTTAAGGAAATTGTTTGTGTACCAATATAACAAGATGTTGTTGACCCTGGTCTTACCCAGCTCTGAAGGAAACAGTAGAAATATTGAGCAGAGAAGACTATCTGCTAAAAATATTCCACCTTTTTCTTTCTTTTAGTTATTATTGGCACTTGCCTTAGTTACCTCAGAGATTTTCAAACCTCTTAAAGGGATAGTTACACGAAAATGAAAATTCTGTCTTCATTTATTCAACAGATTTAATCTTTATTAACATTAGGGATGTCAATTTACATAAATTCCCATAATCAATCGTTGTTTAAATTAACAGTCAATTAATTGATTAATCGTTAACCTTAACCTCTCTAATCCAAGGCGGGCGGCACTTATGTTACTTGACAACCACTTGCATAACAAACACGAAATGGGTGTAATTTTAAAGCTTAGAAGTTTGGCTTACACTGAATATAGGGAATATATACTTAAAGGGATACTCCACTTTTTTTGGAAATATGCTCATTTTACAACTCCCCCAGAGTTAAACAGTTGAGTTTTACCGTTTTAGAATCCATTCAGCCGAACTCCGGGTCTGACGGTACCACTTTTAGCATAGCTTAGCATAGATCATTGATTCTGATGAGTCCAGTAGCATTTCTTTCAAAATGACCAAAGAGTATCAATATTTTTCCTATTTAAAACTTGACTCTTCTGTAGTTAAACCGTGTACTAAGATCGACGGAAAATGAAAAGTTGTGATTTTCTAAGCCTATATGGCTAGGAACTATACTCTCATTCCTGCGTAATAATCAAGGAACTGTGCGGCCGTACCATGAGTGCAGCAGGCGTAATGATATGACGCAGCGCCTGAAAATAGGTCTAAAGGCCAATTTATACTTCTGCGTCGGGTGCGCGTAGAAGGTATGGCATACGCACCTCAAAAATGTAACTACGCGACGCGGACCGCAAGATCTGTGATTGGTCGGCTGGATAGCATCGCGTTTCCTCCTACGCATTTCCGGAATGATCTTCTGCACTCTGCACCGCCCGCCCGCCATTTTTAAATTCCGAAGATCAGTGAAGAGCCATGGAAATAGACCAAGTGACCGAGAGATTGCTTGAAGAAGTGCGGAAATACAGCCATCTGTATGACTCCTTCAGTCGCCATTGCTCGTAGAAACCTAAACTCAAAACAGCTGCGAGGAATGTAAACACAGTGGAACATTAAAACCCACCCGCGCCAACTAGCGTTTCGGCGGTGTAACTGCAGAGCAACACAGACATTCGCAGAAGTATAAATGCTCACGACGGCGTCGCCTACGTGCGTAGCCTACGACGTACACTACGGCGTACACTCGACGCAGAAGTATAAATTGGCCTTAATAGGTTAGACAAACTTAGTCCCGGTCACGTTGGAAGTTACTGAGCTGGGGACTATTTTCAGGCGCTGCGTCATATCATTACGCCTGCTGGACTCATGGTACGGCAGCAAAGTTTCTTGATTATTACGCAGGAATGAGAGTATAGTTCCTAGCCATATCAGCCTAGAAAATCGCAACTTTACATTTTCCGTCGGTCTTAGTACACGGTTTAACTACAGAAGAGTCAAGTTTTAAATAGGAAAAATATTGAAACTCTTTGGTCATTTTGAAAGAAATGCTACTGGACTCATCAGAATCAATGATCTATGCTAAGCTATGCTAAAAGTGGTACCGTCAGACCCGGAGTTCGGCTGAATGGATTCTAAAACGGTAAAACTCAACTGTTTATCTCTGGGGGAGTTGTAAAATGAGCATATTTCCGAAAAAAGTGGAGTATCCCTTTAAGTGCTTTTTTTTTGCTGACATAGGCTATTAAAAGTGCTCTTTTTTTCATAGCATGATAAAATAACTGCTTTACATGAAAATGTGATCTGTAAAACCGTCGTACATAACATAGACTTGTCATATATCATTGATAAGATCTCAACTAGCAGAATACAAATAGCATATTGTTTAGTTAGAGACCAAACTATATGAAGTATTATGAAAAAGCGCCGCCAACGCACGTGTAAACGGTATACACATGATGCTTTTGCACCACGTTTTGGTTTGTAACTTTGTAAAATATTAGTAAACCATAGTAGATTGCACATCTTTATTTAGAGCAGGTGGTCTGGAATGAGCCCAAACACAACATTGCGTATATCACAGAGTGACATGACATGCTGCTTGGTTAAAGCTGTAGGACTTCCGGGATCCGTTCGTGCTGCAAACATGACGCAGTGTTTTCCAACATCATTTGAAAGTTCAACCAATGGAAACTGGATCTCGTGTGCAGTGGGTGGGTATAGTGGGTAGGGACGATGTGTAGAGACCAATCAGAAACTGTTTTACAGGTGGAGCGTGCTTGGATTGGTTTGAACAAGATTGACGGGTCTTGATTTACCATGCGCCAGAATAGGGAGCGCACAGCTGAAATGGCGCTGAAATATCATCATTCATCAACCAGGATCTTATTACTTGTTTATTCGATGTACTTTTAATGTGGTATTTACACAAGTAGTTCTTATGTTCAGTAAAATCACTTGTTTTGAGGGTCTTTTGGACGCTTGGTTAATTGTTTTGAAAAGAAATGTCTAGCTTACCTAATCCATTGCATGGCTTGAAGACATTAATAGCCTACATTTAAAACAATGGTTCTCAACCTTTTTTACTCCAAGGCCCCCCTCCTGTCTGAATCAATACGATTTATTCACAAAACATTTGTATTCTAGTGTTATTACTTTTAAACTAGTGTTATTTTTTTAAGCAAAATAAATTCAAGATAGATCGCCACTGCAGACATTCTTTACAACTTAAAAGTACTTACTCTGCTCAGTTATACAGTAAATTAAGCACAAGTCAAACTGCCATACCAAACAAGACCACAAGAAGATGCCAAAGGACTGCATATAGCTACTATATGGATCCATTCAGAATTTTTAAACACACCTAAATACAAATGAAAAATAAAAACATTCTGAATGTGTGGAAACACCGCGTTGTGAAGTCGATGGGTCGATGTCATCAGTGAACAGTTCCTTTGTCAGAATAAGCAATCATGTCGATCCGTTACAAAACTCGGTGTATTAATTTTGACAATTACGCAAATTCAACAGTAATCATGCAGAAATGTGATGTTATAGCGATCACTGAGCCGAAAGCCACTCATATGCAGTTTCAGTTTGCCTAATGTACATCTCCTATTTTTCACTGTATAATTGTCTTTTTCTTCATTACAATCGTCATCCATCAACACTTTATTAGCGACACTGGCTTTCTTTATCCAACTGAGAGATATAGTTTGCGTTTCCTATGTTCATGAAGCGGTTGGGTGTTTTGAGCCGCTGTTCAGTCTGTATTTCACACAGCACGATGAGAAACGAATACGTACAGAATACGTACGAGAAAGGTGGTGCTTTCATTTCTTCGTTTTTTTTAATTTATCGTATTAATAATAAAATCAAGTATATTCATATATTTAAATTAATTTTAAGGTATCTCACAGCCCCCCTGAAGGATCACTGAGACCCCCTAGTGGGCCGCAGCCCCCCAGTTGAGAACCACTGATTTTGAATGTGTAACTATGGCATGCTCACTTAATTTTTCCTTGTGTGTCTGCTGCACGTTTTGCACATGAGCCGCACCGTGCGGCCCGCATGCACCTAAAAACGATGTGCTCTAAAGATGACCTGGCTTAATTGACCATTGATACGTTTTAGTAAAATCGATTTTTTTGAAATATAAAGTCTTTTGGTTTGGAACGACATCTTTCATTAACCCTTTTAACTTTAAACTTTGCAACTTAACCTTTCCTGCAGTGTGGTATGGACATGGATGCATCCAAATTTGTGTGGCTTGTTGAAGAGAGAGTTTGCTACTTTACTAAAGGCTGGCCCACACAAAAAGATTTTTAAAAATCGTATCCGATTTTCAAAATGTGAGAGACCTCAAACATGACGATAAAAAAATACTAGATTTAACAGTTAATTAAGTGTTTGCGGGGTGTTTCTTGACAAAGTGACATCGCGAACTACTGACCTGGCATGCGTAATACAGCCTTTTAAGTTATTTTCACAGATCCGTGTGAACGGTGATCGTTTTGACAACTTTGTCGTCTGTTTTTAGTACATTGTTGTCGTGTAAACATACCCCAAGACAGCTCACCACACACTAACAGATTTCATTCACAAACAACCAGAGTCCTGACTGTGAACATGGGAAATCTCGTGAAATGTCTTGCGATCAAACGTGACTTCAGTGTAAACAAACATGGCCGACAATGGCAAGAAGAAATGGCAGTAATAGTGTTTGGTCTGCTTTTTACAGAAAATTCATGGGAAAAAAGATAAAGGTTTGGATGAACTCGTGTTATACTTCGGCTTCCATCAACTCGCTTTCTGATTGGGTATTGTTTTTTTTACCCACATGACAATCTACAATGTGTGTGCGTTGGTCCTCTGGGTTCCCCCCCATACAACCGGATTTCAACATTGGATATTTACGATTTGAGATTGTCCCTCTTAACATACCTCACACCACAGGAAAATCTGATAAGATAATCTGTAGAACCATCATAATCGGGACTTTATCTAGGATTGTCAGAAGGGGAGAATTGTGCCCAAAATAGGCTCAATTATCTTGTAGTGTGTGTGACCAGCTTAAGTGATCAGACTTATGATTCTCACCTGACAAACAGTGCAACAATCAAAGAAATCTCATAGACTTTTGAAAGAGTGACCCAAACCATAAGGACCAGAATATCATAGAAGCTCTGGGGTGGAAACTTTTAATCTGAGTCAACAAGACATAGCAACACACTAAAAACCATTCAGAACACCTGCAACCACTTAATATCACTGGCATTCTGGTGGATAAGCACCACCACTTTCCTCAGAAAATGTAAAGAACTAGTTGCTGTTATCATTTGCCGAGAATCTATTTCTAGAATCTGTTAATATGTTCCTCTGCCTTCTTAAGACATTGCTTTGCATGAAAGAACACACTGGTCAATATAATTCAATGTTGATTTGTGAATTCATGTATATGTTTTGTATTTTTGAAGAATGCATATAGCGGGTTGGATAAAAATGGATGGTCTCGGGTCTTGGTTTCATCTTAAAATAGGCTGTCTGAACGAACTCTCTTAGTAAAACTACGAAATTACTTGACATAAAGTATGAAATTAATTGTATTATATTTATTATTCTAGTAGAACCTCAGAATATGAACTCCAGCCACTGAAATTTTAGTAGAGGAGAATGTGTGTGGTAATTGCAGTTGATCCCACACTGGGCTGTGGTCCTCCAGAGGTCAGACCTCTGCTTGGAGACGTTTTCTTCCTACGCTTCACCATAGTTTGGGTTATTTTCACCAGCCGTCCAAGTTGTGACACCACTGCCATTTCCGCTGGGCCTGCTGCCGTCTTGTCCCACCCCGTCCAGTTCAGTTTACAACAAACAACGTGTTCACGTCAGCTCTATGAAAGGTAGCCTGGAAGTGCCGCAGTCACATCTGAAAGTGGTTTTCTGCCCATTGCAGCATTGCACTATGGGTCTGCCTGCCTGCGTGCTAGTTTTTTTTCATTTACTTTTAGCCCACACCTGTTTGGTATTACACTGATTACCCTCCTGACCATCTGTGCTGAACTCTTACATTCGAGGGACTCCAATATAGCCGCCATGCTGACTTTCTTGATGATAATGAGACTGCAGATCTCCTTATATTGCATGTTCCACCACTCTCTTTAGGTTTGACCCCTCTGCCCTTTTTGGCTTCCGCACCACTGTGTGAACACTGCATCCCATGAACCTTGAATTAGGTGCATACATAGTGTGTGTAATGAGAACTGGCCTGCCGGCTCATGTGTGTGGCGGCATACCTGTTGTAGTTGCATTGTGTTATAGTTGTAACTTTGGTGTTTAAATTCTCATATTTCTGTCAGTTTATTTAACTTGTTATTAAAAGGATGATGAAGGTTATTTATTGAAAATCACTTTAGTTTTTTTTCAGCAGGGTGAGCAAGCGACATAACGCCAATACATACTGCCATTCAAAAGTTTAGGGTCAGTAAGATTTTTGAAAAATCTCTTATGGTCACCAAGGCTGCATTTATTTGATCAAAAGTACAGTAAAAAAAGAAATATTGTATTTTAGAATGTAATTCATTCCTGTTATGGCAAAGCTTAATTTTCAGCAGTCATTACTCCAGTCTTTAGTGTCACATGATCCTTCAGAAATGTGGTGCAAAAATAACATTTCTTATAAATATTAAAGGGTTAGGCCTACTCTTTTTTTTAAAAAAATTTAAAAAAATGTTTTAAAGGAAAAGTACATACTTTTGTGTGTGTAGCAGAAGAGTAGGCAAGCTTTGGGACAAACTACTTCATCATAATTGCGTCTTTAACTGACAGCTCTGTTTAGTTATGTGCATCCTGTCACCTTTTAAACTGCCCTGTTAATCATTGCCACAGTTAAAATCCTCCACGTTCAATTTAATTTAATTTCCTACTGTATCAGAGAGAAATAATAATGCATTTAAAAGTTAATGGCCAAACGTACCATTACAAAAGTTTACAATGCTGTTGCAGATGAAATATAATGTGGATAACATTCTTTTAAATCTTTGGAATACTAATTTCAACATACTACGATTTGGGACACACTAATTCTAATTTCGAATCCTGTTTAGGACGGATAGTATGCAAATTGGGAGGCAGCATAAGATACTTTTTTTTCAGGATTCTTGGTGAATAGAAAGTTCAAAAGAACATTTACTAGAAATTGAGAAATTTATTTACTGTAACTTTTCAATTCAGTGCATCCTTGCTAAGTAAAAGTATACATTTTAAAAAAAAGAAAAAAATAACTGCACACATGACTGTTACTTAAGTGTGACATGCTTAATGTTATTAGGCGCAATAAGCAAAGTACTCGCGCACAGGAAGCCGCCTCTCGGGAGCGCATAGTCCTGATTTCAGTTCTCTTCTATGGCCAAATACCAAATTATGTAAAAATGCCCATCTTGTTGAATATTCACGTAAACACAGTCAGTTATGTCTTAAGTAAACAGTTGAGAAAGAAAGCGCGCGTGTAACAATATATAGATCCGTGCAGCTCTTACAGTGACCGCAGAATAATAAACCTGCTTTCGTCTGTGTGCTTTAATGTTAATCAAACAACAACAGACAAAGAGAAAAACGCTTGCTGCTCTCGACTGAATAACTTTTGTAGGTTTAATAATAATCAGTGTATATTTAATTCATACAGTAAAGAATGAGCAATGATTTATTTTTACATTTGATTATTTAATTTCTGTTTTTAAATAAACCTATAGGCCTACCTGAAACCCTAAACCCCCTGGTTTAAATTGCACTTTTAATCTAATGCTACAGTAAAACACTGCTGTTCACTTTCAGAAGTTGTAGGGATGCGACATGTGAAACATGTATGCTGGTTATATCATTTTCAGTTTTTAAATATAATTATTTAATAATAGTTTATAATAGATATCACATTTTTCTTTAATGTTGCCCTAATCAATACATAACAGAGCCCCTCTCCCCTCCCTTCTCTTCCACTCTCTCTCTGAGCTTGGCTGTTGTTTTTATGTCCTGTGCACTGAGGGTTTGAGGATGAATCGGACCCCGACTACAGGAGACTCTTTGTTCTACCTGTGCTTACCTCTTCTCCTGGCTTTAACATTTTTGTTGTACCTTTCTGAAGACAGAAATGTGATCTCCAGAGGCCAAGAAATCCAAAACCGCATGTCTATACCTTTGACCGTGGGGAACGACATGGATGTAAATCATTGCCTTTCATTCATTGTATTGTCTGTAACTTCAGTTTTATTCTTTGTGTTGAGAGTTCAAAACAAAAAAAGTCTTGTTTTGAGCCCCAGACCACATTAAAAAAACCTGATGAATTAATTACATCATAAATCGTACATTTTTAGGATTTTGAAAAGTTATTAGAACCATAGAAAGATATTTTTTTTTAGGAGTTATTGACGCATCACTGATTTATCCAAGCATTAAATCTTGCCTGGTTTTTTTTTTGCGCCCCACTTTGTCTTTTTTGAGATCATCTTTTTTTTCTAAATTGGCAAGCTTGAATATGACTAGCATACAGAGCTAGAGCTTTTTCAAACTCTTTTTGAGCAAAATTGACCAACATAATGCTGTATCGAAGTCTCACCCCGTGGGCATGTTTTCTCCCTGGTCTTTGCTTTTTCAGAGAGGAAGCAATTCAACCATGAAAGGGGTTTTGAAGCTACATAAAAAGACATTACAGAGCACTGCCGTGAGGGGGATGCAAAGATTGCGTTTTGCAGCAAGCGGAAACCACTGTTTTTTTTTTTTTTTTTTAGCCGTATGGTTAACCGCAGCTCTTTTGAAACAAACTTGTTACTTGAGCATAGAGAAAAGAGGTTAAAAATGGTCCCCACAGAGTCACAAATAAACAAGCTTGAAAACAAAGTCTGCACATATGCTATAATAAACTCATTCTCTTAATCATCCTGTAGTGATGCAGCTCTTCAAGGGTTGGAGCACTTTATACCACACAGGAAACTGTTTTCAAACAATCTCTTGCTTTCTTTTTGGAACCTCTGGTCAGACGGTTGAGTACACTTGACCCATGAACTTCAACACCCTCTTCATCCATTGTTTTGTGGGCTATGACTGAGCTAAGGCTTGTTTCTTCTTCAAATTCTTTTCTTAATATATCATAATGCCTGAGATCGAGAGAAGGAATTTAAATTGAGAAATTTCCCCTCTATCCATATCCATTCTTTCATTACAATTCTTAACTCTTCCTGCTGCATAGTCTCAGCCTCAGATGGTACAGACGGACCGCAGTCTGTTCACTGACCACTTGATGCACATTGCATATGAAAATGTATGCAACTTTATGCAACTACTTCTTGAAAGTAAGGGCACACAGCATTATTTACAAATAGTTTTTTTTTATAAATATTTTGTTTGTATTTTTTATATTTCATATGCATTATATGCATTCTACTTGCTAGATTTTATTATTTATTGTTATTTGATTTTGTATTTTTAATTGCTGTTGCATAATCTATTTCAGATTAGACAGCAACTTGTGGTTGAAGCAACTGCTTTACATCAGTCAGATGGCCTCTTCCTGTCTAAGTTGGCGATTCAAGCACCAGACCATATGCCGTTAGTGGACAAAAGTAGGACCAGACAGGTCACATGGTGCAAGACATGGGAACGTTAATTAGTCTCAAGTCTGTGGGTATGTGTCTAGTATAACTCACGCCTCAGTAGTCTCTCACAGCTGGCTGATTTTCTTTTCCTCTGTGCTCAGAGGATTATGTCAGAGTCTGTCTGAACTTTGAGGACTCCTGCATCTTGAGTGTGTCTGTTTTGGGGGCCACACACTGTTTTTTCCTCCATAGGTGGGCAACCTCATATCACTGTTGGCCTGCTGTCTGGTAACTCGTGCTATTCTGTAATGCTGCCAGCTGGTGCTGAATGTGTAGAGTACTGACTGCTGAAAATTCAGCTTTGACATCACTGTAATAAAAAAAAAATTAATAAAAATGTTTATTTTAATTTTTTATATTTAACTAGAAACTATTGAGTGCTCACGAGAAACTATTGCTCGTGCACAAGAGACTTTTCTCACTTGTGCACTGGATTTTTTTTGCGTACTCATGCGTTATAATTTCCAGTTTATGTGTACTGTCTACAACCTATTTCCTTTGTGCGTCACTGCAATTTTACTATGAAGTAAACGAGAGCGTGGATTCACATGAATTAATAAAATATCTATTTGCCCAAAATTTTGCTTTCGTTAGGGCAGTACACACACTGCCCTAACGAAAGCAAAATTTGGGGCAAATAGATATTTTATTAATTCATGTGAATCCACGCTCTCGTTTATCACACGGCCTTATATCCTGATCGGTGACGGCCGAGAAACCACGACATGAAATACGGCTGTCTCCATTGTCCTATTTGCCAAGTTCAAGGGTCCATAAAGAGACTGATATAGTAAAAAGTGCTCTCAATTTGGCTTTTGTTAGGGCAGTACATCATATTTCAAGGCCTTATATCCGCTTTAACCAATTAACTCTGTGGCGGCCCGAGAAACCGTGCCAAAATGGGTTGATGGCCCAATGGGTAGCTTAGTGTGCATTGTCCTATATGCAAAATTGAATGGTTCATAAAAAGAATTGGTACAGTTAAAAGTTACCAAATTTTGGATTTCGTTAGGGCAGTATATTTATATTGTGCCATATAAAACTTTAATGGGCAATTAAAAACATTGGTACTGTAAAATATACTAAAATTTCGTATTTCACAAGATCAGAACACCCTTTATTAAACCACTTTGCCTGATTTAACGCATCCTTACAGGTGCTGGAAAATGTTGATTTTCTTCGTTCAATTCTAACAGTGCTTATTGTGAGCAGAGCCATAGGCATAAAGGACTTTTAAAGGGGAGGCTCACAATAAAAAAAATGACAAACAAATAAGTAGCTTGATTTAACCTTTTTACTATAGACAAACTGGTCTAATGAAATCCAAAATGTGAGCAGTTTTTATAAGCCCAATGCACATAGCCGTGTTGTGCCATCAGCCCATTTCACAACACGGTTCCATGGCCGCCACAGAGGATGCGTTAAAGCAGACATAAGGCCGCGATATTAGCATGCAAAAAAGTTTCACGTGCACACACGGAAGTCGGTATATTTTGTATTTTTGGATCAAATAATTGCACAAGAGTCTTCTTTCAAAAACAGAACAAAAAATCTTACAGGCCACAAACTTTTGAACAATAGTGTATATTGATTTGATGTTGTCTTGGTGTACAGCTAACATCCAAACATCCAAACATCTACTAGTGTTTCATATGTTCTAGAAAGGGTTTGTGTACTCCCATCCCCCTTATGTTTGAGCAGACCCCATGACAGACAGATAGGCTCCAGTCAGCCACAGCGGGGTCTTTCAGTCATGATAAGGTTTGCTCTAAGGCATGGCAGGCCGCAGGAGATTCCAGCTGTCAATCAACTTCACACATCCCTGTGTCTCATTCATGTGCTGGGAATCAACCTCCACTTTAGTCCTCGGTTTCATGTTCATCATCATTGCCTCTCTCCGGTCCAGTTGTTAATTGAGGGCTGGATGCAGTATAACTGGGATCGCAGGTGTGCCGGGCTGTCTGGTAGAAATGCTTTTCAGGTCGAGTCTCTCCCAGGAATGTAGCCGGGAAGGAAGCAGTGTTTAGATTACAGCGTCGTTAGAAAATGGAGGCCAGACAGGGGAGAGTAGAGATGTTTTGCTTTGACGATAGAGAGGGGTGAAGTCCTTAAACATAAACATACTGTTTTCCCTTCACTGTATGGTGGAGGGGGTGGCTGAGGATATTGTTCTTGGTATAAACTTGGATGAAAACCGTTCTATGTAGTTCTAAATGGACAGGCTAGAGAGAGAGAAATTAACTGTGGTTAAAACTTGGGCGGCAGCCTTGGTAGTTTCATAGATCCCATCAGCTTAATGGGAAGCATTCCAGATTCTCAGCATGAATGCTTGAGCCTGTTATAACTCATATCCTTCTGATTGGAAATTGTAATCATATTTCAGTGGCTGTCATACCTGCACTCTATGATATAATAGATCCAGATCTTGCTTTTTACTGTAAGGAAGTGGAACTATGTCAGACAGTGGTTGGTCACCGCACTAAAACAAATATATTTTATATATTGTTGCCATGGATTCCTCCTGCACCATAACTTACAGGCGCTGTGGAATACATTAAGCCTAAATGAGCACGTATTATGTTTTGATGGTGAAATGCAGAGTTCAGGGTCTGGCAGTATGAAACTATATTTTAATCCTCTCTTGAGGCAGGGTGGTTGTGTGAATGTGAAATGATTTTAACTGTTTAATTTCTGCCAGTCCTGATCAGTTTTATAATCTCTCGCTCTCTCTTTCTCTCTGCAGGTCTTGATGCTGAGTTGTACTATGTGAGGGATGATGTGGTAAATCATTATGCTCTTTCCTTCATCCTGCCTGTGCCCAGTGACACCAACAGCCTACATTTCACATGGCACTCCAGCAGCAAGGTTGGCACTGTTCATATATCATATGCACACTACCATTTAAAAGTTTGGGCCTGGTAATTTTTAAGGATGCATTAAATTAATCAAAAGTGACAGTAAAGACTTTTATATTGTATCAAAAGATATTTCAAGATTTATTTCAAATAAATGCTGTTGTTCTGAACTTTCTATTTATCAAACAATTCTGAAAAAAAAGCACAACGGTTTTCATCTGTGATAATGATTAAAAAGGTTTATTGAGCAACAAATCAGCTTAGTGTGACACTGAAGACTGAAGTAATGGCTGCTGACAATTCAGATAAAAATCTATCATTTTTATCTTTATTACATGCTTTGTGAATGATTTATACTAATATCTTAATTATTTTCCCTGTCTCCTGCACAGGTGGATTACAGGTTGGGGTTTCAAGTGGAAAACACTTCAGCCATGGATCAACCTCAGAGCAACATCTCTGCCCAGGGGGAGGTCCCACGCACTCGTTCAGGTAAGCCAAACATATCCTTTTGTATCTTGAAGGGAAAATATGCTGTTGACATCTAAGAACATTTTATTTTTCACAACTAAAGAGTGGCTCTACTTTTAGATATGTTTAAAGATCCTCACATAAAAATGACCTGTTAACTATTGGTAGTTCTTGACTGACGTTTACTGATGAAAAGGTAATATGTCAAAACTTAAGAACCCACAGCTTTGTTTTATTAGATTTTAAATACTATTAATTACAATACGGCCTTAATTTTAATTGGAATAAACGGGTGTTAATGCATCTGTTCAGACCGACGTAAACATTCACGGCATTTCCAATGCTACTGAAGTTTTTGTTCTAATCTCTTTTCCATCACACTGCAAATACAGCTGGCCAGCCTATAAGATTCACACTTTTGGTAACATGTCTATAGATGCTGCAGTTATATAAGACTATGACTATGTGTCAGTTGAAAACAGACTATTCTACACCAACAATCAAGTTATTTTGCATTTTCATGCAGCCTGTTCACACACCCCCTTTAAACCTTTACAAAACCTGCTGCCCCACCCAAAGCCCATTCCACCTCTGACTACCAGATGATGAAACTAAAAATTATAAAAAGTAAAAAAAAAAATATATATATTGGGTTGAAAAACCTGTTATGAAAGACTACAAGAGTTTAATTTGGTAATGCCATTGAAATATTGAAAAAATATAACAGTAAGAGAGAATGATAGATCAGAACATAACTTTTAATTTTAATAAACAAAATGTTTTATTATTTCAGTGATGCTTTGTATGAACAATATATAATCAGTGGCTGCACTGAACTCTTTTGACGGCATCTCACGAGCTCAGCTTCTTATACATCTTCTCGCCGGAACACGACAGCGGTCGGCACACTCACAATAGCAGCTTGTGATGGTGGGGAACTCTTTGTCGGGCTTGTTCAGATGCCGCAAAATGTCAATGGACTGAAGAAGAAAGATTGGAATCGGCGTTCGGTGTTGCTTTGTAAAGGCAGAGCACCAAACACTATTCACGCACTTTAACGCCGTTGCAACGGCCGTTTTCTGTTCTTTTTCTGCTGATCTCCCGCGCCCCACCTGCAGTACCTGTGCGCCCCCCACACTTTGAGAACCACTGGACTGGACAGACAAATTGAATGCGAAAATCTGACCAAATTTTTGTGCCGAACATTGTGTTGGTGTGAGCAGGTCTTTAAAATGTCTTCTCACGTAGTTTAGCAGGAATTGGGCATACAGTATTGTGCCAACACAAAGGAAGAGCAGCCCTTACTCTTTCAAAAAGTTCAAAATGAGGCCCTGCATTCATTGTTTACAGCTTGCATATTTAATATAATCAAATTTGGGCCTCCAGTAAGTACTTTCTGTGTGTCTCTCTCTGTGTAGTGTTCAGGGTGGACCTCTTCTGCTCTGGAAAGGCTGATGGAGAGGCTGTGCTAACAGTGCAGCTCAACCTGACTACACCAGCCAACAACTTCACAGTGCTCAACTTCAAACGCAGGAAAATGTGTTACCGAAGTAAGATCTTTTCATACACGTTTACTTTATTATTCCCTCAAAAGAAACTGAGGAAGAAACTTCTAAAGATGTGTTTGTGTATTTTTATTTATTTTTTACTCTATTTTCTGCTACAAGTATTCTGTGAGTTTTGTGTATTTGGCAGATCATTGTCTCTGGCAATGTGAAACTTGACACACAAAGTTGATAATAACACAAGATCTCTGTCATATGCTTTCCCAGTGGAAATAGCCAGTGAATTTATTCCCTGCTTATTTGAAGCACATGAGCCAAATTAGCTGCGGAAAAGAAAGAGTTTGTGTATGCCCCAATTTCCTCTCACTTGTGGAATAACTGGGTCAGCGTGTATGTAACGCTCGGGAAGATATTGTTTGTCTTACACTTTGTGTGAAAGGAGATAGATTTTATTGCCCTGGCAACAATTTACAAACCAAACATAAATGAATCCAAATTCAACCAGTTCATGTGTTTGGATTCATCTCACGAGACCCATCAACATGATGTCCAGGTCATATTTCCACCCAAAATCGAAAGAAAAAATAATAATATTTAGCTTAAAGGAAAATATTTCTCAATTTAAATTTCAAATGTAGAAAAAGGCCATTACAGATCATTACTTTGATATCAGAATAAACATAAATTATTGTATCATAGTATCTTTTTGCCTGATACAAAAAAAAAAGAAAAGTAAAAAAAAGAGAAAATAATATTCATGTAGTTAAATTTGTCACAAACAAATTTGTGCATATATAAAACGGTGAACTGGATATAACATGGCTCTTTGATCCTTCCCCTTCATTGGTTTTACTTTACAGGAATTGAGCAGCCAGAGCCCCCTAAAACTCTGCCATTCCCAAACACAACCATACAGAGAATAGATCGTGAGTATTTGTGATTCATTATTTGGCATTTTAACTGAAGACCATCTTCACTGTGCTCTTGTAACTTCTCTGCTCTTTTTTTTGTGCTTAGCAAGCAGTCCAAATGCTCCCACCACATCCACACGAGTTTTTTACATCAGCGTGTGTGTGTGCTGCATCGTCATCTTCCTAGTAGCCATCATCCTCGCTGTGTTACACCTCCACAGCATGAAGAGAGTGGAAATGGATGACAGGTGTGTGTGCATGCATGCATTTTTGTGTTTGATTATTTGGTTAGTTCAGACCACCAAAACTATATGTTTATGTATATGTGTTAACTATAGTTTATGGCAAATTTGGTTTTTATAGAGGTTCTGGTCATTTGCTCTCATGATTTCATTTTCTATCTGTTTGTCTGTTCTTCCCTAATTAGAAAAAAATGTGGGTTTGTCTGAAGGAGACAGGAGAAACAAAATCTTATCTCCTACTAATTTCATACAAGAGCACTGAGTAGTTTAATTGCATTTTTCTGAAATTGAATTAGGCATCAGTACAAAGAGTTGTCTTTTTCAGGATTATATAAGGGTGATAGATTAGATTTTATCTACTGCTATTCACAAGAAGAGGCACAGAGCTCCATTTATCTTCTGAAACATAACATCAGAACCAGGATGTGTTTTTACTGGCATAGGGTTATTTTTGCTTCACAGCTCAAATAGTAGACCAGAAGAAACCAATGATGATGAGTCGTGACATTAGATCATGATTAGGTTCAGTGAGTTTGAGGAGGCAGGTTAAACCTGTAGCATTTAAGGTCTTTCTCCAGGGGCCTCAGTGTTTAACCTTTGGAGCTGGAGTCTAATGGCTTTAATTAGGACAATTACACAGCACTTAGTTTTTAAATGCACTGGGATCCAGGGCCAGGTAAAACCCAACAAACTTTGAGAAAACAGATGATTTCATCATAAAAGAGGCTGTGAAACCATTTAAAACTGAAAGACTGGTCTGTTTCAGTTAGTGAAATTTAGGTTATTACAATAAGTGCAAATAAGTCAAAATACCTTTAGCCTGTGCTTTTCAATTTCTAAAGTAATTCATTTTTTCTCTATATCTTTCTTTTAGCGTTAGTGACAGTGGGAGCTCTCAGGGTCTCTCTCAGCCCTCCACCCAGACCACCCAGTACCTGAGGGCAGACACCCCCAACAACGCTACACCTGTCACCAGTAAGACTACGACCACACCATGCCCCTTACCCCTGACCTTAGATAAGCGACTCTCTCAAACATCTCAACCATCTGCCGTAACCATCTGCACTGCCCTTCCATGATTTAAAATGTCAGAAAACCCGTCTCTCCCCATAAGAGCAGCTCCAACAGCACCAGGATGCTTTGCTCCCTACGGATTACAGACCAGCATGTTAAATTGTTCTAAATTTCACACCTCTGAATGCATCTTGTCTCGTCCTGTTCACACCAAATGTGCATTCCTTTATAAACTAGAAAATTGGAAACGAATGATCAAGTTAGCTAAACTGGAATCAGAAGGTTGGAATAAATAGGCATACGCATTCCCATCTCCCCCTCCACACTTTTGTCCTTACGTTTATTACTGCAGTGACTCCAGCGTTGATAGTTTTTGTGCGATCGAAGTTGTATAAGTGGTTGCTGCGTATGTGTGTGCGACTTCGTAAAATCCCCTCACAAAAGTACTAAAGTCATATGTCTGTCACCTAGTATTTACTCAATTCTTCACTGTCATTTGCTAGTGCCATCTCAGTAGCATTTCTTCACACTTAGGCTGTTGTCTTTTTTTTTTTCACCATGAGAGTTAGGGTTTAGGGTTAACACATTTGGAGAGTCACCTCCACCCCCTTTCCAAATTAGGATGCAAATAAGACCAAATCAACAGGAAGTTTCCGCTCTTTTAAAATATAGTAACTGTTTTCATAGTAGGTGAGTTTCTCCTTTCCCTTAAATGACCAGATTGGGCTAAAATTAGAGATTTTTGGGCAGGGCCGAGTAGAGCGGGTTGATGACATCCCTTAAACTTCCCATTAGGGGAGGTTTGCCAGGTGATCCCATGAGTCTTATATTCGCAGTGTTTGGGCACTTAAGTAACAATATAAATGTCAGAATGTCATTGAATTAGAGTAAATATCAAGTAATTAAAGTAAATATCAAACTAAGTTGTTCAAGACCATTTTTATTTATAACAAACTTCAAATAATTTTATTTTTTAGAACAATATATCAAGTCAAGCTTGTTGCAAAGTTCTTTAATTAGGAAACAAATTCAGTTACAGTTACAACTTCAGTTCAATTCAGTGTGAACTGCAGTTAAATACATAACGCTACAATTTACTGAGTGTGAATTACTTTTAAGCCCCCAATATATCTATTGTTTGATCATTTAAACCGTACAAAGTTATGTTTGTTATATTTACTTTAAAATATTTAGTTAATGCCACTTGAATTGATGTTTTTCGATTGAAATGACATTCAGACATTTAAGTGTCCAAATTAATGTTCTGGTTAGTGTAGTACAGAATAGAGAATACTCTTCCTCAATGACAACCAGCATTGTAATGTATTTATAAATCAGTGGATAGTAGATGGTGGCGATATCTGCTTCATTTGACAGGCTATTAACACGTATTGTGCGTAGCGCCTCCTAGTGGTCTTACATGCTTGGTGCACTATTTCATGCTTATACCATGTGTTTTCATGTCTCACTCTTGTTCTTGTGTGTGAAATAGCTCAGGCACCATCTACCTGCTATGAATATCCATCCTTCATATACCTTTCTCCATCTTTCTTTTATTTTTTTCTCTCACTCTGTCCTCTGTCCTCCCTCCACCCCTTCCTTCCTCTATCAGATGCTCAAACTGGCTCTGCACCCATGCTCCAGCTTGCAGGCGCCTCCTTCCCTCACCCTGGTGCCCCCTCGCACGAAACCAAAAGTAAGTTCTGTTGCTGTGTAGCAGGTAGAGAGAGCAACAGGGAATCATGACTAAATCATGTTCACTAACCTTCAAACTTTAACCTGGTTTCTTCTTCCCCATCACCATTGTTTTGTTCTTATTGGTCGTCACTAAGCTTGTTGATTGGTTCATACAGTATTACACTGGTGCAAAGACACCTCATTTGCATGATTAGAATCAGAATCAGAATGCCATAGTCAATTATTACTTAAACGGGTTTATTTATGTATTTATTTTAAATAGGAAATACATATTTATTTAAATCACAAAACATGTTTGAATGAATTGTTGAAAATGAGTATTGACCGATTTTAAAAGTCAATGTTGAATTCCTTAATGAAATGATTTGGCATTTATTTGTTTGTTTGTTTAGATATATTTTATATTAAAACCAGAATTTTAGGCAGGACTAATCGAATTTTTTTTTTTTTTTATAGCTTAAAGTTTTCATCACAGCCTGTGACCTGTTGCATAAACTGCTTAGACTAGTCTTACATCAAAAACAAAAAATGTAAAAAATTCTTCAAGACTGATCATAACTTTTTTTAAGTCACTTACATAAAAAGGTAGATTGGTCTAATTTGAATCCAAAAAGTAAGACCAATTACCCTTTGGTCAGACTTGTTTTTAACATTGTGGCTGTATATGCAACTGGCCCCTGGTCTTAAATGTGAAGTAATATCTGCACCACTGGCAGCATGAAACATTCATTGAAAATAATTATTCTTTTAAGAGGATTCATTCCCATTGACTGTCATTCTTCAGCCAAACAGATAGTCCCACCCCACACTTATTTCCTTTGTTGAGTTGATGGTGGTGTGTCAGATTTTTTGTGATGATCAAACATAATAATGTTTTGATAGTTTACACTTTTTGACACTAACCCACCATTCAAAAGTTAAGGGTCTGTAAGATCTCTTTAATGTTTTTAAAAGAAGTTTCTTATGCTCACCAAGACTACCGTTTTACTGGGGTTTTTTTTGTTTTTTTGGGCATACATTTTTTCTTTTTTAATCTAATTATTATCAATGACAAAAACAGTTGTGCTGCTTAATATTTTCGTGATATATTTGTATTATTATTTTACAGATTAGTGTCTGTAGGGAATGTTAGCAGTCTTAAATCAGTTACTCCCAATAACCACTTGGGGGCAGCATCGTGCAGATTTAGTATGAGTGGAGAAATTTAGGGTGCGTCTCAATCAGCTCCCTAGGTCAGTAGTCAGGGCACTGATCAGGGAGTCTGCCATTTTAAGGGCTGTGTCAATCGCTGAATCCTTCCAGGGCACTGAAACGTTTGCTTCCTAAAAAGTCCCACAATGCACTGTGAAAATCAGGGATCGATGCTCACTATGTTCCCTTAATGCAAGTTCTGAAGCACGAAAACTTCATATGAGCCAACTCACTACACATAATGACAAGCGATAGATGTTTTTAAAAATACAACCATTATTTTATTATATTTCAGCATAAACATGCATCGCTAGACAGAGAGTGAACATAATCTAGCTAACATTTATATTTTATTACGGCTGAAATGTTGCATGTATATGTAACAAGCAACGTATTTATCATAATGTTCTTTAAATAACATTACAAGTAATGTCAGAAAGATATCAGCTCTGCTGTTGTTCATAAATACCAGTAGTGATATTGTACAATGAGGATGTTGTCACGTCGCTGGAAATTGAAGTATTGATTATAAACATGGAAATTGCATTATATACTGGTATTTGTGCTCACAGTACATTTTGACATTGTCTGTTGGAGCTGCTTGTGTATTTTAAAGTACGCTGCAGCTAAATAACAGAATAAAACACTCAGTTTTCTCTAAACATTTAATACAATTGACTCTGTATAACTGAGAGATAAAATCAGTTACACACCAAAACATGTTGTGCAAGAGTGACACTGCAGTGTTTGCCTTTGGCAAAGCTGTGGTTTTACTCCTTTGATTAAGTGTTTAAGTACTTCCAATTGTTCAAATAATACTGCAAGCCTCTGTTTTGATTTGTCTGTCATTAGACATGCTTTTAATTAGTTCTAATGTGAATTGTTAACACTTATTGTAATGCTGCATGTGTGTGTGTGATTTCAGGTTATCCCTCGCTGCGGATAGAGAAGAATGACTTGAGAAGTGTAACTCTTCTGGAGGCTAAGGCAAAGGTCAAAGACATCGCCATCTCCAGAGAGAGAGTCACACTTCGAGACGTCTTACATGAAGGTAATAATCCCACAGGTCATTCTGCCCCAAGCACGCACATGGAAACCACAGCAAGTTAATAGTGTCCTTTGGAAAGACTCAATTCTTAGAACTCTGTCCTTCTCTGTGCCATCGAAATGTTGAACACCTTGTTCAACTGAAATTGCATCATGGCAAACAAACACGTCATTAGCCCACTCAGTCTGAGGTTAGACACACTTCCCCCTGCAAAATAATTTTGTTGGATCACACAAGAGCTCTGTTCCAGCGGGAAATCTGCACTCAAGCACTAAATTGGAGCCCAAACAGAAAAGCTCTCTGCTGGGCCTTTTGCCAGCACAGCTCGGGCATGCACAGAAGATGTTGACACAAATGTCATTAGTCTCATAAGCTATAAAACATAGACAAAACTGTATGTCAAGAACCTGCCTTATTTAACTTGCATTCTTGCAAAATTTCCTCTCTATTGCATTCTTCTCCCATCAGTAAATCATGTATGTGTGGCTACAAGCTTGATGAAGCTGATTTATTATTTATAGGGGGTTATTGTGTTGTGTTTTAAGTGCTGGCTTGGCAAAGGAACAGAGTTAATCTGATTAAACCAATTTTATGGGACGTTTGGGAGAAAAGTGAAATTAATCCTTTTTGAAGGGCCATTTGCTTTGTGTTTTTAATGACCAGTTCAATACTTTTATTTGAATGGCCTAAGCACAAATTTCAATTCAATTCGTTCTTTTGCTCATTAAATATTTGTTGCAATTGCTTTATGTAGTTATACCAAGGCCAATAAAAAGAATGCTTTGCCAAAGCATCGCAAACGTGTGGCTTCTTCTACCCCAAAATGAAAATTTGTCACCATTTACCCTCTTGTTTCCCAAATTGAAATCCCTTTTTTCTGAGGAACTCACAAAGTGAATTTTTGAAGAATAATCCTGCCGTTTTCCACATGAAGATGGATGAGGAATGAGGGCTTTCAAGCTCTAAAATGACCAAATAACCATCATAAAAGTGATTCAAACGTCTTGTGAAGCCATACAATACCTTTAAATGAGACACTGACCGAAATTAAAGTGATAACTGTTGTTGTCATATTCATATCACAATAATAAAAACACAGCATGTTTTTTTATACAACAGAAGCAGCAAAAAAATATTTAGAATAGGCAAAATTAACAAAGTTTGATGTTTTCAAATGGAGAACAAATAAATGACAAGAGACTATCAACTTCATAAATATATACATTAGTTTTGAGCTACAGTTTAAAAAGGTTTAGGTGTTGTTTATAAGTCAATAAAGACAACTAGTTCACTGGATTAATTATACTTTCAAAAGTACCAAACAAAGTGAAAACAAAACAAAAAATAATAACATGCAGTATGAACACCTAATAACATCATTAGTTTTAGTTTTATTTCAGGGAATGTGTCTACAGCAAAATACACACGTTTTTAAACATATTTATTGTGCAGTAATGTGTATTTTACTAAAATGGGATCGTAATCACTAGAGGAGATAATAAATAAATTTCCTTAGAGCTGCCAAGTATATAGTACAATCTCTTGTTGTGATCATTGACTCTGTTCTGTGAGCTGGATATACTGATTGATAGAAAACATTCATGTGTTTAAAATTGACCACAAAACACGTCTCTAAAACTTTACGTCTTTGGACATTCAGTGCTTAGTTTCTTGGCAAAACTTAAGCAAGCATTAAATGCATCTTCCTACCAAGAAATCCCCCCATAATGACCATGCTCAGTTCTTCTCCCTCCTACTTAAAGAGACTGAAAGCTGTAACGGAAACCCAGCCAGTTGCATAATGTATAATGCAATGTGTACACATTTTTTTTTGTTTTTTTTTTTGTAAAGTTAGATGCAATTTTTGTAAGTTCTGCATTGCAGCAAAGAAACTCACCATCCATGGAACACATAGTTTTGTACTTCACTATATTCACTTCACTGAATTCACTATAGACATTTTTAATTACCTTTGTTACTTCAATGCCAAAGTATAACACATCTTAATTCATACCCTACCAGTAAAATGTTTTTCCAGGTTCGAAATACTACCAAGTCGTCTAGCCTGTCAAATTACACAAATGGAAGTGCTGAAATGATCTGGAGTGATCAAGAAATGAAACGGTGCATTTTCACGTCTATGCAAAAAAAATAAAAAAATAATTACAATCCAAACTTAAATGGTTGTAATTCATGAATGCTTTGGAATACAGACCTAAGGTTGGTTACTTTTAAAGAAGACTCTCAGCAGATTATTGCACTTAAAAATGAAAGTGTAAAAAAGTTATAGAAGTTTAAGATTAATGTAAAGCAAATGTGCTGTACTAAACATTTTTATTTTATACAAAATAGATATTTTACAAAATGATTTGTACTCTAAAATTGCTATTAAATCAAAGCTATATGTCTAACTAAGTTGTGTTCCAATTTTGAAGTTGACATCACAAAACATTTATGGTCCTATGAGATTTTTGTCAGACGATATACGTTTTATTTTAAGACTAGCAAAGGTATTGATTATAAAATAGTTAAAATAGATTTCGAAATATAAAACATGACACTGCCCACTAGGGGGAGGAACCCGCTAAAAAGTTGTAAGTACCATTTCCATGGTAAAGCAATGGCCAATTTCAAAACCGTTTGCACAGGATGAATTTTGAGCGTGTAAGCTTTTGAATGATACCTAATTTATGATGATTTCTAAAATATCTGATAGAAAAAAGGCTATAAAATATGAGCATCAAGCATCTTGCTAGCAGGACGCTGAGAGTTAAGGGAGTTAAGCTAATCAAAACTTGTCTGAGCCAATAGCCTCGTGGGCAGCACTTTGACATGTTGCACTTCAGGCGACCCGAGTTCGAGTCCCGGTTTGGGGGCCTTTTCCGATGCCTTCCCCCTCTCTCCCACTTAATTTCCTGTCAGTTTTCTACTATCCTATCTCAATAAAGGTAAAAAAAACAAAAAACATCAAAAATAATATAACTTATATAATAATATAACTTAACTTGTATAATATATATATATATATATATATATACAATATTTAATATGCTTTTCAAAAGAAAAATATACAGAAGAATAATTCATATTTGACCAAACTGATTTCAAGTATGAGACTTCTGGTTTTGAAGGTCATGGGTAACAAAAATGCACAATATAGCACCTCACTTACCTTTATGTCCCAAAATGTAGGAACCATTTTCCTAAAGCTCTTCTATAATGCATTAATTTGTGGTCCTATGTAAATAAAGGACAACTTAAAGGTAATCACATGCAGGGGTTAAAGCTTCTACGTCAGCAAGCTGGCATGAGATAAGGTGGCATGTTATAACAAGCATGGCGGCAATATAGAGAAAAAAGGATCAGATAAGAGAGAAAAAGTAGTAGGGCGATGCGGTGCTAGTGCCCCTAGCATTAGTAACATTACCCAAAGTCAGCCTGCTCTGAGGCCCACTGCTCTGCAAGATGCATTGATCCGGTACATTCCCAAGTGTCACCTGAGCTTATGGGAACTGCAGATATGTCTAAGAAGCTGTAGAACAGCAGTGGAAATCTGAGAGACTGTCCTGCGCCCTGCTAGTAAATCCATGATGTTTTTACTCACTGAGGTCATCAAGGATACCTGTTCAGACATGCTCAGCTTTTCACCATGCAAAAATTGGCATGTTGTTTCATCTCAAAGATGCAGTGAAACTAGAACTAATATTTTATAAATGTTTTAATATTTTAAAAATGTTGCACGGAGACTTGAACATTACTGAATGATAATGCAATCCTTTAATCCTAACACTGTGTTCAGTCAGAGTTGTGAATGAATTTAATCAGATTGTTTGAACTGATTAGCAGAAATTAATCCAATTTACCTGCTGTAGTTTTTGCTACTGAAATTTGAATCCGAGATGCTATTAAACATGTAAAAATGTGTCTGACAGTGTGTTTACTTGCCAAAAAAGCATGTAAATACTTGCATTTAATTTGTTGCTTGTGCAAATTATTGCGAACATATAATAAAATAGCTGCAAGCAGCAATATTGGGGTCAAGCCTTTCCAAGGTTAGCTAAAAAATTTTTTTTTTTTTTTTTTTAAATGTTAAATTGTCTTCATGAAGGATGGTATGTTGTACAAAACTCTTTCAGATTTTTGAAAGTCAAGAAGGTCATTATTGATACACACCCTAAGACGTTGATATCTGTAAATTGTTTAAAAAATATGTTTTGACAGAATGTAGAATGTAAAATGGTTCAGGTACAAATTTTCAGATGTTGTTTTTTGTGGAAATTCTGTAGCGAAACATAATGTGTCACAGAGATATCAGACTCTTGTTTTGATTTGGAAGAGAGATTCAAGGTGAGAATGAAAATTTTTAGGCAGGATTTGTTACTTTTAAATGACAGAAAACGGCAGTTTCAAGAGAGAGTCAAAATTTTGAATCTACTTGGCATGTAACAATTTGGACACTGCACCATATGGGATTCAAACCCCCAACTTTCTGGTCAAGTATGCATTGCTTATCATAATGTGCCACTCAGAACACGTTCACTCAATGAAGAATTTTGTATATAAATGCACCACCTGTTATAATTAATAAGTTCAGATTTGATCATGCTCAGAAAGACACAATGTCTGGAATAGAAGCAACTTTTGCACCATTTCTGATGAACCCACGACCTGAAAGGTTTGGGGCTTGCCTTGTTTCTTATAACTGTGCACCACATAGAACACACCTTTGTTATATTACCGATGAGAGGTTTCAAGGCAAGAAGGATCACACAAATACATCAGTTAGCATGTTAACTGGTTAGCATACTAAGCTAACTTAGCCACTAATATAGCTTATGGTCATATTAGAAAGAATAGACATATTTTAGCATGATAACCAATTAGCATGCTGTGCTAACTAGCATAAGACAACAAACACAGGAACTATCAAATTTGGAGAGGTATTTCTCGGGAACGGTAGTGAATCAGAAATCCATTCAGTCATTTTTGTGCGGTTCGGTTTAAAGATCATCTGATTTTGGATGAAATTGGACAAAATTGTAAGGAGTAGCAAAAAAATGTAATGCTGTAACTTTCAAAATGGCTACTACTATAATGGGAGGAGTCTTAATGTAAGATGGTGAATGTGATCAGGATGATGAGAGGAATCAGTTGTGCTAATATTAATTTTTCTCGAATAAAGGGTTCAAAAGTTATAGAGACCCTAATGTTGGTCAGATTACTATTCATTACCATCTCTACAAGTGTGCCAATTGTCGTAATTGTCCTACTTATGGTTCATATGGCTGCCAAAGACTCCCATTGGGGTAGAATAATAAAGATTAAGAATACTATTGCCCAGCCTTAAGTGAGACACTCATATTTTAATGTGTATATTTCTATAAAGATACAGAGATTTCATTATGTCAGCTGATTTCATAAAGTGACTTTATTTTGATCCTCAGGGACCTTTGGCCGCATATTTCATGGAGTCTTGCTTGACGAGAAGGACCCAAGCAAAGAGAAACAAGTCTTTGTGAAGGCAGTGAAAGGTACATCCTCTGTTTAATTCTCATTTGATATTTGCCTTGAGTCAAATATTCTAAAATGAACCTTTTAAAATTACTTTCCCAACATGATCCCCCCCCCCCCCCCCCCCCCCCCAAAAAAAAAACTTCTCCAGGAAACCATATGAGGGATAGTTTGTGGTAATGCACCTCTTTTATTTATAAAAGTTCATAATACAGGAATGATACTGAGGTATTTTAAAATGAAATGTTGATACTTTGGTCATGACAGAAGTTTCTGTGGAAAATGCAAATGCCATGAGAAACTTTAGCCTTTTCTATCACACTGGTCACCCTTTCATTTGCCCTTGTGCCCTGTTTACCCAGCACAGGACTGGTGCCAACCACCAGACAATGCAATTATACCAGCCTTTGCTGTGCCAAGCTGTTCGGTTTCCCCTCCCGGCCCTTGCCCAAGGGACAGGAAACAATACACTTTACCCATACTCTCCAAGCATCCGTCAAAAGCTGTGTTCCAAGATAAAACCAGACCTCTGTGAACTCATTCTCAATGTGCTCACTCAGCCAGCAATCTGTGAGGCTGGCTGAAAGGAGTTAGACTGCTTTTAGAGTAACCAGACTTTCTCAAGTACAAGGTGAAGCGTTTTTCAGGACCTACATGCACCTTTTTCTAACAAGGACTTCCCTGAGAGGGCAAAACAGTTACTTGATTTCATGTCTCATTAAACCTCCAAATATTTTGTCATGTGCTCACCCTCATTTCATTCCAAATCTGTGTTACTTTGGGTGTGTTCACACTTGGCATGTTTGGATCGATTAAAACAAACCCTGAATAAGTGTGAACGCTGCCATCCGAACTCTGGTGCGGTTTGAATGCAATATGATGCAACACAGACCAAAGACATCGCAGTAGATCTTAGTTTGTGTGTGAGAAGGAGGGATTCCTGACGCTGTTTTGACTCCTCCACACATTTCTCAGCTGGTCAATATGCCGTCATATGTAGGCTATGCACATACAACTAGCGTATTTAGCCCAGCACACAGCATTGTTTTGGATGTTGGTAAGTTCCGTCTCAAAATAAGCATTACGTCATAAAAGCCGACCAATCAGATTGTGAACGTATCCCTATGCCTTTAGGTTCGATATCTTTAGGTTTGGGGTTAAAATGCCAATCTGAACGCTAAGTGGACCAGGACACTTTTTTTTTTTTTTGGTCTGGACCAAATGAACCGAGAAAACCCTTGGGTGAACACACCCTTACTTTCTTCTGTAGAACACGAAAGGTGAATCTAAGAATATTCTGGCCACATTTTACATTAGATTCATTATGAATCTGCATGAGTACTGGGGATGTCAAGCTCTAAAAATGATGACAAAACACTATAAATAAAGGTACTTCATAAAGGTAGTCCATATGCTATATACCAACTCAGACAAAGCCGTAAGATAGCTTTGTGTGACCAAAATGTGACACTTCTGTGGTGCTTTTGAATTGTTTTTGAAAGCTTTAGTCCCTATTCATTGTAATTGTTTGGAAAAATGCAACCAGCATTTTATTTATTTATTTATTTGTTTGTTTGTTTGTTTATTTATTTGGTTTTGTTGAATGGGAAAAAAGTGCTATCCTCAAGTAATAACACAATTCTTTTAATTTGACACTGAATTTTAAAAATCTCGAAGTGTTTCCAGTTAAGTGTGACATATGCATCAGACGTTCAGCCAACGGTCCGTGGGTGTGATGACTGAGGCTGAGACTAGGGTTTTCCTAACATTTTGATTGGTGTGATGAGAAGGCTTTGACACCTTGTCAGGTTTGCCTAACGTTTGGGTTGTACAGGGTTGTGTCACAAATCGCTTGACTCGCTGTTCTTATATTTGACTGTGCAGATCACGCCTCGGAGGTACAGGTGACCATGATGCTTACAGAAAGCTGTAAACTACGGGGTCTTCATCACAGGTGAGTCACAGACATCTCATGTGCTGATTTCTTGATGCTTGAAGAACTTGCCCTGTAGGCATATTTATGACGATATATATATAAAAAAATGTAGACAATTTTTTTAATTAGGCCTACATTTATCCCACCTAAATGTTTGCTCACTCATTGTGGTTTTACAATTGGGTAATGTTGTTTTTAAGAGTTTATACAACACAAGGAAGCTTGATTTCAGTCTTTGAATTAAATTGAAAAAAGTAGCAAAAAAATCTATACAAAATAATAAAGATACAAATAAAGAGAAAAGTTTTTGGGTAGGTCTAACACTATTCAGAAATACTACAGAAACTGAATAAGGTAATCAAATGTAAAATAACACTAGTCCTGAGTCCTGACTAAATTAAATACATAGGCTATTATTTCTGATTCCTTACAATGAAAGCTATCTTTTGTTGTTTTGACGACAACATTAATGACAGACACATGTCTGCTGTCACATTTAGAGCTAGTGCCCGGATCCATTACTGTTATCCTGTCTGTCACACTGTCACGCGCGTTTCATGGTTATTTCAGACATAACCGACTGTTTACGAATATACTGACCATGACCGGAATTTTTACACAATTTTGCGTGTTTTTTCCCCCGTTAAAGCGATATAATCCGCGAAAAATAACTTTTGTTACTTGTTTGTGAGACGGCTTTACTGTATGTGTGCACGCAGAGTAAACATCTCTCAGAGAGCGCGCAAAAGTACTGAATAGTTTAAAATCGCAAATGTTTAAACTGATAAGACTTTATGTTACAAAAGATTCTATTTCAAATAAATGCTGTTCTTTTGAACTTTCTATTAATTAAAGAATCCTGCAAAAGAATTGTACACAACTTTTTTCAACATTGTGTAAAAATGATAAACTTTAGTTACGATGCAAGTGACAAAAGACAATTCCGTCATGTCCTGACTGCTAAACACAAGAGTATGGTATTGACGCTTGACTTGTGCAACCCATTTTGAGAGCGAGAGAGAGAAGACGCGGCACCGCTTAACATTCACGCGGTTGGTAAAATCAATGTTTGCGGGGGAATTTCCCGCATTATAAGTGGTAGACCTGCGGGAATTATTAAAATACTATTGAAGTAGCTCCTTTTTAGGTACTAAATCATCATTGGAGGCTGACTTGCTGCTCTCACGCTCAGACAGGTGTTGTTATTGTGCGTGCTAGGGAACGTAATGCGCCATACATCATTGCGTCGCTATATCAGTGATATCGCGATATGACACTTTTTTATCATGTAAGAATTTATACCGGTATTATCGTGGACGGTATGATATGGCACACCCCTATTGCCCTGTTTGACTTATGTTCTTGCAATATCTCTTCTTTTAGTTCAGAATAGTGAGTTTTGTACAGAATCATTTGTATTGTATTTGATGCTCATGCTAGTAGTGGTGCACATGATTTCACTTTTAAACAAATCCTTTCATATATGAACAAAGCTTGCCATAGCTGTGTTGTGATTCAGAGGGACCTTATGCAGGGCTCTCTACACTCTGAGCAGGAGAATTTTTGGTTCCCAGCACTTAAGTTCACAGCAGATTAGAGGTTTTGAGAATGATGACATAATATACTTGTGTATATGAATATAAATTACCATACTTTCATGATGGGTACATTTCCCTGTCCACAATGGAGCAAGTTGTGTAATGTTTGTGTGTTGTGACAGTGATGTGATGACCACAGCCCAGCTATGACATTTCTATGACTACTTATCTACACACTTCCTCTGCTGGGTGAATTACTGTCTGTCTTCCTCTGCATTATTTCTTCATTAGTGCATTCTCTTTTACCATGCTTCATAGAAATGAGTGTGGTTTCTGATAAACTGTTCTTATAAATCACTTTCTGTCTTGTTTGAGTATGGCAAGGTTATCATCGTTAACTAAAAATATTAAGACAAATACTAGCTGTAGAAAAACAATGAGAAAAAAGCTGTGAGAGAAAAAAAAATTTTCTTCCCCCAAGATATTAAATGTCATGAACTTCTTGAATCTAGCGACTAGTTTTTTGCTGGTGCCGGCTATCTGACAAAAGATATACCAGTATATATCTACTGTCTGATATTAGATATGTATCTGTATCAGTGTGAAACATTATTTATATATTTAGAGTAACTTTAAGTGTCAAATTAATCTTAAAACAAACATAAATCTTGTTGTTGTTAAATGTAAGCTTTAGCTAAATATAAAAAATGATGATAATTTTTTAATTGTACATTATAAATTATGAATGCTAAGTTCACTTGTGACATTTAAAATGATTGGCTTAAGTTTATTTTTATTTTTAATTTATTTATAAAAAATAGTATAGAAATTTAATATCAGCCATTTATTGGCTGTTGCCTATCTTATTTATTGGTTAAAACTACTGAAACTTAAAAAAAAAAAAAAAAAATACATGTAACAATTTTTTTTTTTTTTTTTATAAATAAATGTTCTCTTGGAATACAATGACATTAAAAAATGAATACTGATTTTGTGAACCTGGTGCTCATCTACTGTATCAGCATACCTTCACATAATGTTAAATATCACTTCATCTTCATTCAGAATCTTTTTCCTGATATTCATATAGCGGCAGTACAGCAGCCCTGAGGTCGAACATTCTGTTTAGATTTTTCTGTTTCCCGCTTGGTTGCCTTTTGGGATGGGCTCAGACCCATATCCTGTCCCGAGTGCTCCGAGCTTTGCAGTCACGCAGACCCGTGTCTGGGGTTAAACGGTCAGCGCAACCCATGGCTTAAAATTTTCCTTGTCAGAAACAAATCACTGATTGAAATAGTATTATGCAGACCTAAGTATCCTTAGGGTAGTAGCATGTCACTTCCTGTCTACTTTGTGTATCACTGCTAGCGGGAATCTAATAACAGTAATTAATTTCTCTAGATGTTTTCATTGAATCCCCCACATTTAAAGGTGTGGTTGTGTACTTGTTTTTTCTTTTCCTGCAGAAATGTGTTTGAAAACTTGGCCTTCTGCCGTTTGTCCTTTTACCTACACCATCAAACTTTAACCCATTTTTCACTGCACGGTCTGTTCACATTTAGGAACCTGTTACCCATCAGCCATGTGTGTATAGAAGATGGTGAGAAGCCCATGGTCATGTTGCCTTATATGAACTGGGGAAATCTTAAGCTTTTCCTGCGCCAGTGTAAGCTTGCGGAGGCCAACAACCCACAGGTGAGACTACTACAATATAGAGAGATTTTATGCCAGTTGTGCTTTGAGGCAGGAATCAAAAAAACCAAAAAACCAAGCCAAACACAGATTTATTGATTGAACAGTCAACAGTTTGGGATCGGTAAGATTTTTTATGTTTTTAAAAGAAGTCACTTCTGCTGACCAAGGCTGCATTTATTTTATTAAAAATATTGTTAAATATTATGACAATTTAAAATAACTGTTTTCTATTTGAATATATTTTAAAATGTAATTTATCCCTGTGATCAATGCTGAATTTTCAGCATCATTACTCCAGTCTTCAGTGTCACATGATCCTTCAGAAATCATTCTAATATGATGATTTGCTGCTCAAAAAACATTAAATATTATGATCAATGTTGAAAAAAGTTGTGTACAATTCTTTTGCAGGATTCTTTAATTAATAGAAAGTTCAAAAGAACAGCATTTATTTGAAATAGAATCTTTTGTAACATAAATGTCTTTACTGTAACTTTTGATCAATTTAATTCATCCTTGATGAATAAAAGTATTGATTTCTTTTTTCTTTCACCCAAAAAATTCAATAAAAGAATTCTTACTGACCTCAAACTTTTGAACGATAGTGCTTAATGTTACAAAAGCTTTCCATTTCAGATAAATGCTGTTCAATTTTTTTTGAACTTTCTATCAAAGAATCCTAAAATAAAAATGTAAATTGTAAATTTACATGTAAATGTAAAAAACTGTTTTCAACATTGATAATAATGAGAAGTGTTTCTTGAGGATCATATTAAAATGATTTCTGAAGAATCATGTGACTGAAGACTGGAGTAATGATGCTGAAAATTCAGCTTTGATCACAGGAATAAATTACACTTTACTATGTATTCACATAGAAAATAGCGGTTTTAAATTGTAATAATATTTCACATTATTACTGTTTTTATTATGAATTTTTAATGAAATAAATGCAGCCTTGGTGAGTAGGAGAGTCTTCTTTTAAAAACATAAATTGTACCGGTCCAAAACTTTTGACTGGTAGTGTATATGAAATATCTAAATATGTCAGAATGTATTTTCACATTTATGCTTTTAAATGAATATATGAATTTTGTTGCATTAGATATCAAAGAGAAGTTTGAATGATTAGACTACCCACTGCTTTGACATTTGTTGTGAAAAGAAGCACACTCATTTTGCAGGTTGGGTTATATAACATGCAACATTTAAACTGAATCCACATTTATGCAAAGAGTAGTTTTTGACCTGTGTGAATTCAGCTATCAAGTAGTGCAATGACCCTCCTCCTGTTAGCCATAAATCAGTCTGAGGCAGGTGTTTATATTAGAGACCATCCAGCAGAACACCTGGAATGTTCAGATTATCCTGATTTAATTGCTTTCTTCTGCACAATGAATTCATTGTTGTGATCCTCTGTCAACATTGAGCGAACCTTCTATGAGGTGCTTTACAGTAGGGTTCTGTGTACAATCGAGCCTTTGTGATGTTAACCCCGGGCGTTCTTTTATTCGGCTGCCACTGAACCTTCTTCAAAGACAAGATTACATAAATTCGGTCAGTCAGACAGATGTACTCTTAAAATGGTTAAATGGGTACTTCAGGCTATCAATGTTTCTACTGCAGGACCAAGCTTGTTGTGGCAGTGTTTTAGTTATGGGCAATTGCCTTTTATTTATTTTTTTGAAAATCATATATCATGTGAACTATCTAAGCTTTGGATAATACCATGCGTTTTGGCATTGAAAGTGGAAGGTTGCTTTTTGTATTTACTGCCAAGATTTTCACCTCTCACTTGAACTGAATTGTAGATGCATGTCTGTTTGCAGCCTTTAAGGGGTGTGCAAAACTACATACTTTTAAAATGGCTCAGTCTGAATGAGTAGTCAGGGTTGAGGAAGCACTGTCATTAGGCTGGTTTAGGGTCTTGTACACGGTCCACCAGATGCTTGCTGACACCTGGATTGAGCCAGACTGAATGGAACAGTATGCAAGTATCTTGTTTTTAAAAAGAGAGGCACAATATAGTGACTGAAGATGATTGTCTGACCAACATAGAGCAACATTTTAATATTAATGCTTACATATTTGGAATGTCTAAATATTCTGTTTAAAGCAGGGCTCAGTAGTTTCGGGATTTCTTCGCTGTATTCTCGCTTTTTGCTCGCAGGTTTCTCTCTAGAGCTCCCCCCACAGCTTCCGAATAGATATTTGACAACACTGTTGTAAAAACTCGTTGGCGATTCTTAGACACCAGAGGCTATAGATCAACGACATCAAAGCAGATGGGACATTCTTTAAAACGTCTTCTTCATTCGGGTTCAAACAGCGTGAGGGAGCGCAATAATGAAATGCATTTTAGCAGATTTCTTTTGGCCGTAAAGCAATTGTTTACATCGCGAGACCTGATATCACGCGATACTTCCTGATGCGCCGGCTCAAAGTTGCAAGTGCGTATTTTCCGCTCACGGGCACCAGGGGGGTGCGAAATGACCACCATTCAACCCGAAATAAGTCATATAACCATTCCAATGACTCCGAAGCTGTTCAGTTAAGGTAAAAAAGTTACTTAGATCACCTTTAACAGAAACTATGGATGCATGGTGTCTCGTATTGGTCTCGTAACTGTCTGTAAAATTTGGGATCAGTATTTTTTTTTAAAGAAATGAATACTTTTTTCAGCAAGTATGCTTTAAATGAATGGCGACAGTAAGGCTTTTCATTTGTTTAAAAAAAAAACACATTTCAAATAAATGCTGTTCGTTTGAACTTCATAATTATTAAAGAATCCTGAAAAAAATTCTTCATCACCATTTCCACAAAACTATTAAGCAGCACAACTGTTTTCAACATTGATTTTCATCACCATAGTAGAATAATTTCTTTAATATATGCCTGTGAAGACTGGAAAATTCAGCTGAGCCATCACAGGATTAAATAACATTATCAAATTTAAATAATGAAAGACACATTTTTTTTTTAATTGTAATAATATTTTACAATATTTCTGTTTTTATTGACTTTATTTTTGACAAAAATGTATCAGTTACAAGTTAAAATAATTATCAGTTTATTATTATTGACCTATATTTTAATATCTGTGCATAACTAATTAAAACATTGCTTACAACAAATGGGGACTCATTTAGAGACGTGACTTCTCAAAGATGGGTTTAGCATGTAGGCAGTTGCTGTTAGACTGTCGGCATGCTAAAGCACACCCTCTCAGAGAAGTCATGTCTCTAAATTGATCCCCTTTAAGACTCTACAGCTAAAAAGGATAAAAAGTTTAGATTTACTAGTCACTCTCATTGACCCATCCCTATGTTCTACACGTACAACATTCTCTCTTGAGTAAACATTTCAGTCGAAATCACGCTAACCAAATTCACACTGAACAAACAGGAATGAGCATGCACCATCGAACTCATCTGACACCTGAGTTTGTCATACACTGCAATTATTTTGTTCTAAAGCCTTGTGTATAGTTCTTCAGGGGGAAAAAGCCACTCATTTAGAGAGGATTATGTTATGACCCTGTCAGTTAGCACCCAGGGTTTCTTGTTGTGTCTGGCTCTGGATAGATTATACAAGGGTGCCTGACGTGGAGCCACTCCCTCTAAACAGTTAAAGCGTTAGTGTTTGGCTTTGGCTCTTGGTGCTAAGGATGTTTATGTTTAGTGAGGTAACTGTCATTACATCAGACGTCAGACTCTTCCTACCAACTGATATTCAACAGAGGAACTTGTTGCTCCATCAAGTCTGGTTTCCTAATAGGTGAAGATTAACCACGAGTTTCTGCTCACCCACTTGTCATTTGTTCTCACTTTTTGCTTCTTTCAGTTTCTCATTTTGGATCTCTCTTATTGCCGTTTAAAAAAATTCTCACACTTCCAGTGACCTTTAAAATGTCTTTTTTGATCACTATAACCATTTTGTCCACTCTTTCCTGTTACACATACAGGCCATCTCTCAGCAAGACCTGGTCCACATGGCAATACAGATTTCATGTGGAATGAGCTACCTGGCACGGAGAGAGGTCATTCACAAAGACCTGGCTGCCAGAAACTGTGTGTAAGTGCCGTTTGACCTCATGTTCTCACACTATTTACCATCTTACACCTTCTGCTATCTACGCAGGAGTATACAGCTGCACCAAGTGTTACATTTTGGTATTGGCTGTTAAAAAAGATAATGTACAGTCAATGGTTATTATTGCAATAATTGTGACAATGATTGGTTGGCTGTATTTTTTACATTTTACATATAAAATGATACATATATCATCAATTAAGGGTGATATTTAAACTATTAAATCCCCTTGCATTCAATGCTGGCAATAATGCTGCACATGAAATGTCACAACTTGAGAACATATATTTAGGACACCCTTTCAGCTTTAAGTTCTAGCATTTATTTACATTTTTTACCATCAGTTTGCATTAATATCAATGCATATTTTATTTAGATGTCTAAATAGATGTCTTTTTTTTTTGTAGAATTGATAACAGCATGCAAGTGAAGATCACAGATAATGCGCTGGCCCGTGATCTCTTCCCCATGGACTATCACTGCCTCGGGGACAATGAGAACCGACCTGTTCGCTGGATGGCTTTGGAGAGTTTGCTCAACAATGACTTTTCTAGTGCCAGTGATGTGGTAAGACTTGCTGCTCCTTTTTTTGTTTTTCTGCAACAGACTTTAACATACGCTCACATAATATTTAGTTTCATACCAACAGCAGGCGGTCTCTATCTCTAATGTATTGTTTTTCTCTTCCTATGGATATTTTGCCTGCAAAAGAATAGTGTATCCTGTTTAACTTACAATAGTCGTTTGCTGCTTTAGCTTGTTTATAAATTCATTTATGGCACTGGTAAAATTGAGTACCTGTACACTCTCCAATTTTTTTCTAAGATTGTGTCCCAAATCCTGGTAATTTTAAAATTGCATAACTACTTTGATGTCATACTATCTGCTCCATCATGCTTTGTTACTGCTGACAATTACAGCAATCATGCTTCCGATGCCCATGAACATGTTGAGTCCTGTGTCGTCGGATACATGCAGGATTACAGCAGTTAACATGCTTTTGAATTTCTCTAAGATGTTTATATTCTTGATAATAGTCCTGTAATAGGTGCACAATCACATTTCAGATAAATTTGCAAGTCTACATTACACGTAGCACAAGTTAAAATGATAGATCACCCAAAAATCAAATGAGTCATTTCCTGACACTCATGTTCCAAACTCAAGACTTTCATTCATCTATGAAACAAAAATGAATGGTTTTAATGAAACCTGAAATACTTCTTCCCACCATTGAATGTCCTATTGATCAAAACTTTGACGCTTCACTTCATAATGAAATCCATAAAAAACTGATTTAATTTAGGCTTTTATTCAAACATAAACATTGATCAGCACACATATGTAGAGCACATAAAATATGGTAAAGGACCTTCAAATATGATGCGCGAGAACCAATGACATTTGTACTTGTGCATAAAGCAAGTATGGATTAAACCGCTCAATTCTACAAAATCTAGGTGGATTGGGCTTTCTATGAAGGGACAGAAATCTCTCATATAAAAAAAATAAAATAATAATTCTTCATTTGTTTTTTGAAGATTAGGAAAAATCCTATGGGTTTGGAATGACACTAGAGACTAAATGATGATTTTTGACTAAAATGACTATCCTTTTAAACAAACTTGGGCTTAGGAAATAGCAAAGCAAACCTCTGTCACGTTTTTTTCTTTCTGAGAGGTGAATGAGGGAGAAATTTGTTTGTGTGTGTTTTTGTGGCAACACTCTACGTTCCCGTCCGTCTCACTCAAAGTGCCAAGGAAACAACCCACCCTAGACAGCCAGGAAGTACTGAACGCCGCCTGGCCGCCTCATAAATGACACACCGGGCCAAAACCTGTCAGCAATCTGACCTCTGCATTCCTTCAGACTAACAGAACAATAGTGTCTGGTGCTACCCTTATGCCAGGAACAATTATTAAGGTTCCGTTTATCATAATACAATAGGAGCTGGTGATGAGCAGTGGCCTGGTATGGAAATTTACTCTTGTTTACTGGGATAAGCTGGAGATTCATTTACCGCAAGGAGCTGTAGTGCAGGATACCACCCACCCAGTGAGACATGAGACAAAATGCCAGATCAGCAGTGGATGTCAACTATGATCTGTGCCCAGTTACCCTCTTATAGCTTCTCAGTAAACACATCAGTGCAGGAGACAACGTCCATTTATATGTAAAGAAGCTTGTCTGTTTTTAAATGTCAAGAAAGAAAAGATGGTCAGGATTGTCTTTTAATGAATGGGGAAGATTAATTTCGAGTTTGTTCTGCAGTCAAGTAGCGCAAACATGATTTTACAGTTCTTTTACTGTTTGGCGTTAACAGCACATCTCCCTGCAGGGCAGACGCATAGAGAACGGTTTAAAAAGTCACCTTACCGCACTGAAAGTAATGCAGCTTTTTATAGTCAGGGTCATTTTTTATATCCAAAATTGACTGACGTCTAACAAACTTGATTGACTTGAACTTTTTTTTATAACAAGCTGTAATTACATTAGTTTGCACATCAGTTTGTTTCATGGTTAATGATGTAGAACAAACATCTTGATGCATGTTGAATGAGCATGGCTGCATGTTTATTTGATTTGAAGCCTCTTAAATGTCTCTGTAAACAAGCTGTGATTGTGTCCAAAATCAATGGAATAAATCCAGATTTCCTTCTTTTGTGTTACTGGAATGCTTTGTTTCCATAATGCTACTGATGTCCCTTAAATGCCCTAAAGGGGACCTCATGACTCAAACAGATCCAGATAGGGGTGCATTTGAAACGGTCTCTTATTTATATGACTTACTACAGTTTTTTTAAATATTTTTTTTAGTTTTTTAAATCTCTATATAAAAATATTCTCTCTCTCTCTCTCTCTCTCTCTCTCTCTCTCTCTCTCTCTCTCTCTCTCTCTCTCTCTCTCTCTCTCTCTCTCTCTCTCTCTCTCTCTCTCCTTAAGAACTGCCTTCATTCTTTGTGGCATAGAGTTAACAAGGTGCTGGAAACATTCCTCAGAGATTTTGGTCCATATAGCAATGATAGTATCACGCATTTGCTGGAGATTTGTCGTCTCACATCCATAATGCAAATCTCCCATTCCACCACATCACAAAATTGCTCTATTGGATTGAGATCTGGTGACTCTGGAAGCCATTTCAGTAAAGTGAACTCATTGTCATTTTAAGAAACCAGTTTGAGATGATCTGAGCTTTGTGACATGGTGCATTATCCTGCTGGAAGCAGCCATCAGAAGATGGTACACTGTGGTCATAAAGAGCGGGATATGGTCAGCAACAATACTCGGGTAGGCTGTGGCATTTAAACAATGCTCAGTTGGTACTAAGGGGACCCAAAGTGTGCCAAGAAAAATATCCCCAATACTATTACACCACCACCAGCAACCTGAACCGTTGATACAAGGACGTATGGATCTATGCTTTCATGTTGTTTAGGCCAAATTCTGACCCTACCATCTGAATGTCGAAGCAGAAATCAAGACTCTTAAGACCAAGCAATGTTTTTCCAATCTTTTATTGTCCAATTTTGGTGAGCCTGCGCGAATTATAGCTTCACTTTCCTGTTGTTAGCTGACAGGAGTATCACCTGGTGTGATCTGCTGCTGCTGTAGCTCATCTGCTTCAAGGTTCGATGTGTTGTGCTTTCAGAAATGCTCTTCTGCAGACCTTGGTGGTTGTTTCAGCTCAAATCATTCTCCTCTGACCTCTGGCATCAACAAGGCATTTTCGCCCACAGAACTGCTGCGCATTGGATATTTTCTCTTTTTCGTACCCATCTCAAGGGTTTACAGAGATAGTGAAAATACTCAGACCAGCCTATCTGGCACGAACCACCATGCCATGTTCAAAGTCACTTAAATCACCTATGAACTTCAGTAGATCATCTTGACCATGAGTTGCTGCCATGTGATTGGCTGATAAGATATTTTCGCTAAAAATCAGTTGAACAGCAGGTTTTTTGTTTCTGGAATTACTTGTCCCCCCACTTGTCCTTTATGAAGATTCAAATGGGAATGTATTTCTGCGTTTAGATACTGATCTGTAAATACAATTTCTTAGTTTATAAATAATGTCAGCCTCTAGTGATCTCACTTGTTGAAAGGGAGGGATCATCTTTCTGTTTCAGTCATCGTGCCTCACTCGGCCTGGTCTGAGCTATTGTGTGTTGTTTCCCTACAGTGGGCGTTCGGGGTAACTCTGTGGGAGCTGATGACCTTGGGACAGACTCCTTACGTTGACATCGACCCCTTCGAGATGGCCGCCTATTTGAAGGATGGCTACAGAATAGCACAACCCATCAACTGCCCCGATGAATTGTGAGTTTGATATTTTAATCTGTATTTCAGTCAATTTGAGTATAAAACGTCATTTTCATGTATTGATTTAATGTTGAAAATACATAAAAAATAAATAAACTATAGTGAACTTGCATTCCTGAGTGATTGGCAAGGCTCCCAAAGTGTCAGTAACAACAACTTTCTTAAATCTTGATTATTTTCTGAGGAAACTAACGGAACCTTTAGAAACCTAAATGGACAGTTTGATCCGAGCACAACAACTGCATGCTATCCGCACAATCTGACCCTTATCGGCATCCTGCAATAGCTAGGGAACCGGAGCATGGCGATCGAACCAGCCAGGAATTACAAAGCAACGAGCGCTGTTGACCATGTCAGTGATCCAAACACAGCAAAATTAATTGTCTTATGTGCAGTCGCCGGAACACAGTTTAGAGAACGCAGGAAAAGCTAATCAGTGTTGGATCGTAGCTTAGAACTCTTTCCTCCAGAGAATAAGTGATGAATAAGAGTTCTGCGGCTTGCCTTGTGTATTTAAAACCTTGAATAGAAATAGAGCGATAAAGTGATCTCAACTTCCACTCAAGCCCGTTTCAATTGTTGCTGTCAAATGTAATCAAGACCAATACATCTTGTCCACTCCAGCACTTTCTTCTTTGATAAATCTGCTATGGCTTCCTCAGTCACCTCACAGATCTGATAAAAGTAAATGCTTTGTTTATATGGGATGTACTCTGTTTCAGATTTGCAGTGATGGCGTGTTGCTGGGCCTTGGATCCAGAAGAGAGACCAAAATTCCAACAGCTCGTCCAATGCCTCACTGAGTTCCATGCAGCTTTGGGGGCCTACGTCTAAACTCACTCAAACCAGTCAGAGATGTTGAACAGCACTATTCCAGAGAATAAACGTTAATGCAGTGCCTTACTTTATAAGAAAACTAGCCATTTTGTAAAGTGTTTTTATTTCATGCGATATTAAATATGGCTTTGTTTGGAAGGTGTAGCTTGCTTCGGAGGTCAGTATCTATTTTTATATCACAGCTGTGTGAAATATCAAGGACTCTTTCTGATTCTCAAGAATATCATCCACATTTGATTGGAATGCTGGTATTAGGATGTCCACAGGAAGCTGCTGTTCTCTTTGTTTCACAAAGAAGCTTTTTTTTTTTTTTTTTACAATAGAGGTGACAAGAAGCTTCTGAAATTTCCTTCTGGATATTTAAAATATTGCTCGGAGTTATCTGTACATATATTTTCAAAGTCTTCAGTGAGAGGAGCTTAATCTCCACTGCATTATGTCCTGCATTATCTGTTTTTAAAATAATTTGGTGAGAGAATTAGGTCTCCACTACATTAATTGTACAGAAAAAAGCCTCAGCCCGGACACGGCAATTGGTACGTTAACTAGACGTTTAAAAATAATAACTTTTTTTGGGACTAAAGATGGCAGAGCCCTACAGCTGAGCATAAGCTTTACCTCCTTAAATTATGAGATGGTCGTGGAGGTGTAAAGCAGTGTTGTTGGGATCCTGCAAGTCAAACTGGACTTTGATACAGGGTTTTTTCAAATTCCTAAAGCTTTTGATGTTTGACTGTTCTGTGTCAGAACAATGCCTTCCTTGTATGTTTAAAACTGTATGAATACATGGACAAGAAAAGAAACATGAGTCACTGTGAATATTTGAAGTGTATGGCCTAGACACCATTTTCAAATCTTTTGTTCTGAATCTATAGGCTCTTCTTTCTATCCTTGTGATCACTGCATGTTGACTTTTTTAAAGGGTTTTGTGTAAACTGAATTCATACCTATCAATTAAATGAGACCTCTAAATAAAATGGGATCTCAGTGTCGGGTTGTTGGTGTTTGTTGATTTTGATGCATGGTTTAGTCTCGAGGATGGTTTTAACCTAACTTTTACTCCCACCTCTTGGTCCTTGATACAATGGAAGCATCTGGTTTCAGTTATCAAAGCTGTTAAGAACTGTTCTCAATGGCACAATTTTGCAATGATTTAATCATGATGTAAGTGTTTTTTTTTTTTGTAATATCACTGTACAAATGTTTATCTTAAGAGAGCAGCCAAAAGCCATCAGTAATTTGTGGGGTGATTGACTACATCTTTGTGCAATCCTTATTCACTGTAACTTGATGACAGTTATTTTGTAGCTTAACTACTGATTTTATCAATGTACTAGGCTATATTTTAGCGTAGCTTCAAGTGAGCAGTTCCAAATGTTTTAAGGAGTGTATGGAAGTGCTTACATGTCTGTTGCCATTCTGTAAAATGAGTATATTGAATAATTTATCATTTATTATAAATTATTATTATTATTATTATTAATTATTTATAATATAATTATTAATTATTTTAGTCTCATATTTTATATATCATAATTTATTTTTGTTGCTTTTTATATCACTTGGAAATGTGACTAATCCAGTTTGTGAACTTTTCATACATTTAAGGAAAAAAGCCCACCCAATTTTGTTATTCATACATAGTCTTTTTCTCCTTATTTGTGAAGAAATATCAGCATTGCTAAAGCTATGACATAACTCTTAGGTTTCTTTCATTGTTTATGTTATGGAGGGGAAAATATCCATTGTTTTGTTGCACCCACGAAGAGGATAAAGCCTCTAAAAGTTTTCAGTTTTATGTGATGCTGTAATGGAAAGTCTTTTTTTTTTTTTTTTTTGGATGAATGAATGTGCTTAGTGTTAAATTGGAGCAGTGCTCTAGAAAGATTATCACCCTCGTCGTAGATCTTGTTCTCCTTTCCCTGGTTCTGACATGTTTTATTCTGTATAATACGGTTTAATCTCAGCAAATAGCAGAAGTATATTCAACAAACCAAGTACATTCTGAAGAACTTGACCAGCACAGCATGCTGAAACGGCACTCGCTGACACGGTGATTGACGTGCTTTCCGTACGTGCGTTGATCAATGTTTATGTAAGCAGTCAGGTGCGAGAGGCTGTGCTGTAGGGCGTTGTTACCACACCGTGAAGCCGTGACTTACTCAGCACTAGCCTCGAGTAGCTTTCACAATACAAATATTAAAGCCAAAAATATGCATCAATGCAACTTTCCAGAAGTAAAATAACTAAATTCCTTCATTCCGCTGAAAAAAAATTTAATAAATAAAGTTTCTGACCGTGGACAGCAACAAAATGTTCCTAGGTGTAGGTAATATGCGTCATCTAATGGAGTTCAAATAAAAAAAGACTAGTACCATTCTCATAGTTGTGAAGTGATGCACAAAACCGTTGGGTGAAGCGGTCATATAGTCATACTTTATCGTGAATAAAACACAGTTTATTGACCCATCATAACAGAAGCAAGGACTGGAACTTACCATATTCTAAATCAAAATAAAAGTCTAAATTAGATCTGTTTCTCATATAAAGTGATTGTGATTTTTGCATCCTGGCATCCTAACAACATTGGACCTCATTGACTTGAAAAGAAAAGGTTTTTTTTTATTTTTTTATATCTTCTTTTGTGTCCCACAGAAGAATGTAAGTCATACAGGTTTGGAATTACATGAGCGTAAGTAATGAGTAAATAACACAATATGCATTTTTGTGTTCCCACTTAAGAGAATAGCTCTGTCATAATGGCATTTCTTGGAAACTTGTCAGAAAAGAACAATGTTACAACAATGTATTTCAATGGGACGTAGATGATGTAACATTTATGACCTCTTCAGTGAGATTGCTTGTGCCAAATGGCACTCATTTCCAAGGTTTCGATTCGCTTGACCGTACAGACAAAGTGCATGAGCACAAGGGACACTTGAGGCCCATTTTAGGGGAAGACTGCCATAAGGAAATTCTTTAGTGACAAACCACTAAATGTTGATAGGAAAAGTAACATTTGTCAATATAACTGGCTATACAGAAACATTTCTATGCCTTTTATCAGGTTGTAAGACTTTGACCCTATAGAGTGCAGAAATGAACAGAGACTCACACGGGTTCAGGTCATAATCGTCAGTATGACGCAGAAAGCATTAGAGTACTATATGTAGGAGTGGTGGACTTTGACTTGGTCATAATTACACTTTGTAGCTTTGGTGCAGAGAAGCCTCAAAAAAAAAAAAAAAAAAAAATCCGAGCTTTAATTGTGCTTTGGAATGTCATTATAAATAACTCGTACTCCATAAACTGTGAGGTGTCCACCTGTAATAATATCCCAAAGTTCATTGCATGTGACTTTATATGAAAGTGTCGTTAAAAACTATTGAAGTTTTGCAGCTGTAAAAGCAGTGGAAATCACTGACTCACAGACAAACCACTTCAATTTAAAACTCTCAAAGACAGGTGTGTAATTATCAAAGCCAAGTCCTTAAGACAGAACTAAATGATTGGGGGGAAATAGCCTTAACTCACTTACTAAACATTTATTTGGACCTATGTGATTACAAATAGTGCTATGGGTAATGCAGTGTAAGGTTTTTAGCTCTCTCTGGTGTTGTATTATACCCTTTATTTGTGTCAAATTTGCCATATGGGACTGTTTTATTTGATTGTATATGTACACTAAGTAAACAAACATTTCCCTGTAGCTTTTAGCAAATGTAATCAACATAAACTTCTATTATGATAATGAATGCACCACATAAAACTAATTTAGACAGTTTCACAGACCATGAACTGGATGGAAACCCTGGTTTATAGATAGCCTACTTAAACAGCCTACTTAAACACCCTCATTATGATTTTTTTTAAAGATTAAAATATTTTATGATATAATTTGATAGATATAACATTATTATCTATAGATGATGAGTAATAAAAAAATCATGTCAAAAAGCATTATTACAAATGCATGTTGAGTGTAATAAAGCCATGGACACAAATAGAAAAGCAAAAGTAATCCTGTTCTCCTCTGTTATCATTAAGAAGAATATAGTTAAATGATTTACGCTGTTTATGATGTGTTGGCACAGATTCCTTACCGAGAGTGCAGTACGCCTGTGTAATATGAAGAAATGAACTCAGTTCTGTCAAATGGGGAGAGAGATAAAGATCACCATAACAATCGCGCGTGGAGTAGTGGGCGGGGCTCGAAGAGCATTGGGCGGGGCTCGTGACATCACTGATAATGGCCATATAATCCCCCATAGACGATCACCGAAGTGGAAACGTGTTTTGCTCATCCTTGCTGAAACAAGCTTAACAACCAACTTCACCTTTCAACATGGACATATACGCCAAAGACATAAAGAAACCCAAACCAGCGTTGTTTTATAACAT
>NC_138738.1:18820994-18977874 GCF_965113295.1 Leuciscus leuciscus | reverse complement strand
AATGCAAGTAGGACATTGTGTGTGTGTCTGGTATATTTTATGTCTCTCACACTTGTAAAGCCAGGTTGTTTGAGGCCCTGAATGTTTAATTTAAGGTGTTTGACAGCAGAAACAGGTTTTGCTGTATTTGACTGTCAGTGCAGATAGACTTCTGTCAGTTTGAAGCCGCTGTGGATGAGGACCTCGGCCCAAGGGGAAGTATATATCAGATGGCTTGCCAGAAGCGATGCTTAGTTGAAGTTCAGCATTCATGCATTCATTTAAGTTTTTCTCTCAAGCGAATGTCTGTGGAATGTAGGGCTAAAATATAGTTCTGTCATCTTGCACATTATGTCTGTCATGTGTGCGGCATTTAATTATGGTGTTTTTGTGTTTGGAAATTGTTTGGAGAAAGATCCCCTGACCACAGACTGTTTTGTGTTACAAAGTGGTGTCAAAACTATTTCAGCTTGGCTTTACTAGATTTATTTGTAATTGATATAGCTGTTCATTTCTCTCAGTAGATCTTGACCATCGTTGCTGTTTACGCACCAAAATATTCTGTTTATTCTGATGGCTCAACAACTCATTTGATCCAACTGAGCTCGATCTAAATGAAATTTTCATTAGAAAGGGGTGGTGTAGACCTGCAATAACTCAATGAGTAGGAAAAAACTAAGCATGTAAACACTTGAATCTTCTCAGTTGGATTCAAAAATACCTTGACCAGAGATCTTATGAACTGGTCAGTGGAGTAGACTGAATATTTACTAAATATATACTTCAGAAAAGCTTTGAACATTTGTCAGATTTCCTTTTAAGGTATGTAACAAGGCAAAAACCACAGTTGTACTCATATTGCAAAGTTTAGGGTTCATAACAGACCTTTCAGAATATGAAATCAGGCTGGATCCAGTCGGAAATTAGTGATCGACCCCTATCTTTGTGATTAGGCATTATAGAAAACAGAGTTTGTCTGGAGTTGAAAAATCTTTTAGACTCATCACTCCACCTAAAGTGACAGTAACTGCTGTTGAATCACCTGTGACAAACCAGCCCAGAGGTTGTTTGTCAAATTAAAAGACGAGAAGAAAAAGTGTTTCGCACCGACTTCAGATCTGTTTTTTGTAATTGTGATAAATTGTTGGCATGTTACAAGCTAACACTGAGCAGAAACAATTCCAATGAAGATGGTTGTTTGTAATTACAGTAGCTAAGACAACTTGATATGACACAGATACAAGTGTCTGCTTAGTTTGCTTTACTTCATTCTATGGAATTCCTTTTTCGACCCCTTATTAGGGCACTGTCTGTTGTTGTGGTAATTTATTTCTAATGAATGAGAGTACAAGTTTCACGAGAAGCTTCACACACTCCCAAAAATCCCCAAATAGACTATTGACGATCCACAGCCTTGAGTTGTGTGGTTCTTTTGAAAGTTACTGTCCATTTGGCTTCTCTATGACACACATATGCTTACTTAGACTTTATGTGTTTGCAATAAGGGTGTGAGAGTGTTGTAAATGGATTGAGTATTTGTGTCTATGTGACCAATGGAGTATAGCTGCTCATGATAAACTGACAGGTTTTTACATATGTGTGTTTTGTTCATCGGAATGAGTCAGGCAGTGATGACGTATGTTGAAAGAAGGTGTAGAACATGCTGTTCAGTACTTGATCTGTTTACAATCCCTAAACCCCTTTTCAGATTGAAACTCATTTGAATTGACAGATAATACTGATATAGCATGTAGTACTTCTCTCTATTTTGCTAATTTTTTCTCTATACTTAATTACCGGTAATTCTGTTCAAATCAGAAAAAAAAAGACATTGACATCTCAGCAATTTAGCCACCTTTATTTTAGTTAAATGCAGACTGGGATTTCAAAACAACATTGTTAACTTGAACTTGTCATTAGAAATTGCACAGAGGAAATATAATTTATTTGGGCGACACTTGTTCGCACTTGTTGACAAAGAAATGAGTAAATTATTAAGAAAAACTGTCACATTAATCTTGCATTTTTCCACTTATTCTACCATCCACTGATTTACTCTTGGCTTTATGTAAAATTGTCATGCAACGGTTAATTTACTCTTTACTGGGACAAAGATTTGTTAAATCTATATTTCATAATTCTGGAACAGCTTCTATAAAAAATTTCAGTTGACTTCATTGGATCGTTGCGGACTTTTTTTCTTTTTTTTTTCGAGTCCCATTTGCGAGATTTTCTTTGAAGCAATTCCATGTGAAAATCGGTGAATTCAAACATAGCTAGCAAGTTCATAATTTTCTCCGACATCAGACCTGAACTTGAGAGACATGATTATTTTCCAGTCATTATTAATTTATGTTTGTCATCACGAAATGAAATGTATCCTTATAATATGAATATAATACAAAGTTGGATTGTGCTTGTTTCAATCCAAAGTGAAACAGCTCCTGAATGTCCTGTTATTTTTGTAGCTGTGGTGTACAGGATGGGCAAAAATGATTGGGACAGGCTTGTACTTTCTGACTGTTTAGGCTTTATATCCTGAGGAGATCCGAAAATGTCTGCTTAATGGGTCCTGTAACATGTGATAGTGGTGCAGCAATGCATGTTAGACATCAAACATCAAAGTCAGTTCTTCCCCTGATTCTCTTTACTCAGCAGGAGTCTTCTTGTAGCACAATAGCTGCTGAGGAAGGGGGAAAATCCAGTTCTGGAAAGACAACGGGAACTGCTTTTCAGCACGTTCATTGAATCTTTCATCATTTTTTTTATTTTTTTTTATCTGTGGAGTTTGAATCACTCACTGTATCCTAAGAACATTAGGCCTGATCTACAATTTCAGTGCAATTCAAACATCATTAAAAGGCTCTGCTTATTCAAAACTATAATGACACTCTAACAAAGTCCCCTAAAGACACGTAAGTTCATTTGCCGGTCATCTTTGTCTATCTATTTAGGCAATAGTCAAACAATTTCTACAATCTACCTTGAATGGGGAAATGTATTTGAACTCACTGAAATCTCCAAATCTGTTTGATTGTTCTGTTTGAAATCACACACACACACACACACACACACACACACACACACACACACACACACACACACACACACACACACACACACACACACACACACACACACACACACACACACACACACACACACACACACACACACACACACACACACACACACACACACACACACACACACACACACACACACACAAACACCCATAAGAAACCTATGGAATCAAAAGAATAATCGTGGTTAATTTAACATATTGACACTCCCAGTTTCTGTTAATAAAAAGTAAAAAAACAAGCAGCTTTCTCATAATTTCAGCAGAACATTTTGAAGAAATTGTTATACATTATGTGAGGGGCCTTCCAATGTTGTGTTGGACAAGTCAAAAAGGTTGAGGACCATTGTTTACAGGCTAATGCAATGAAGAATAAATGAAAAGGTTGAAGAGTAAGTGAAAAACCAATGCCTCAATGGAAAAATCATTTGACACTTTTTTTTTTCTATTTTCCTAGAATGCATAAAGTGCCCTGTCAGGGTAAATGCATGAGGTAACAGTAGGACAAATGTCTGACAATAATTTTCTCATACATATGGCAGGATTGTTTTATTTTTGTTCTTCCAAAATTCCAAAAACGATTCACACATTGCTTCAATCCAAAACAAATATTTCAACATGCTTTGTGCTTACCCAAGGCTACTTTGTAATAGTCATTCACGGCGCGGCGATTGATCAAACACGTGCCAGCTCTGCAAAAGATTTACGACTGCTTGGGGAGAATTATGCACTGATGAACCTGCAAGCTGTAATTTGAGTAGGAACTTATGGTCAGGTTATGCTGTACGTGTGCTATTGCCTGCACTTTTGTTAAGGCCTAATAGCCATCAATATAGTAACATGCCCTGATCATAGTACACCTACTGTACCACAGGGACACATATTGAGTAATGGCTTCTGGAGAAAGATTGCTCATTGTGTTGGTTTATCAGAGAGTCTTGAAAAATCCATAAAAAAGAGAGATCTGCTCAAGCTTCCTTGTAACATATGAAATGATACAGACGTGGCTGCTGCATGTCGAATAATTCAAGCTGAACCGAATGTGGAACTGGCACTGGGGCGGAAAGAGGCACAAAGCTGCCATTCAAACGTCTAACAAAGGCATTTAGTTGGGCTGCTTGAGTGGACACAGCCTATCAAAATATTTCTGTAATTAAAAGCCTATTCCCTGAAAAACAAGAAAGAAATCATTGCAACTTTGTCATAAGCAGCTATTATGTGTGCTAACAAACCATAAAGCCGAAGATTTAATGGGAGCATTAGCTGTTCTAGAAACCATCGAAAGCATTGTGACTTGGCCTGCAATTGAGAGCTGGCGATGAGGATGAGCAAAGGAGAGGGATTTATGTCTTATGTTTGTTTAGGAAATCCAGTCCAGATCTCTACATGCCCTATCAGATTGCTTCATGCCTTTGAGAACTCTGCGAACTTTCCTCTGCTTTTGCTCATGACGTCTTAGGCACAAAAAATGCTATTTGGGAGCAGCTGCTTCTTTCTCAAACACACAAACAGGGAAATGTTCTAATTTATGAGCTTTAATCTCTACTGCATTTATGGCTTATCGTCAAGAACCTTTCTCAAGAGAGGTGAAATGCTGCTAGACAAGCATTACAATCAGATAATTTGCCAACCAGTACAACAAGTAAATATGGCTATAGCTCATGTGCTCCAGATTTTCTTTTTTTTCTTTTTTTTTTCTTTTTTGCATAATTATGCATCTCTTAAAGCATGTTATGATACGTTATCTCTACTCAAATACTTCATGTATGATAAACTAAAGGCCCATTCAAATTCCGAGTCTGTTCAGTCTGTTGCTGTCTGTCAGTGCGGTGTGAATTGGTCTTTAACTGAATTGACTCAACTTAAACACGTCCAAATAACTTGATTCATTCAAGTTTATCCTACCTGAAGTATTTGAGTAGAGATAGGATAACATGTTTCAATCACATTGAACAACAGTCCATGTTTTAATCAAGTAAAGTTAAAGTAAGATATTTTTGAGTGTATAAAGTTGGTAATAAAAGCACTAACAAACTTACATAGTTTTTCTTTTTAGGTTGTGTATTATGGTTACATTCATAGCAGTAGTAGTTGCTTTTTATATTAAAACAATTTAATTCTTGTTAGAAGGTCCTCAACCCTAACACGTCACATGCTCTACATCTTACCACAATGGTAACGATTGAACTGAAATTCTTTTTGTTCCACGTCTGTGACATACGAGTTATAATAAATAAAAAAATAAAAAAATGATGGTGGGGATTTGGTACTGTCCTTCATTTTTTGATTGGATTTTGAAATGTGGGTTTTGCACTCAAAAAATGAATGCAAGCTTGCAGTTAATTGATGGGGTTTAAGCAGACTACATGATTAGTGAAGTTGGCCATTTTCACTGGAAGTTATGACATGACAGACATAAAAAATGAAACATGCAAGGAAACATTCATAATTAGATCTATAACATGCATTTGCAAAATAGCTGGGATGAATTTTCATTTCATGCCTACTATAAGAATGGTATAATTTATTTCCAGGCTTTGGAAATGTACAGGAAAGGGTCAGATACTAATGGAGAGCAGACACACCACTGATCCAGTTTTCCATTTTATGAACCACCTTTGTGTTATCACTTATTTGCACAATGAGCTGCTTTTGGGGCAATGGCAGCTTTTAAAACAACAGTGTAAATCTTGAAGGTGATTTTAAGAGCTCTACGTTTGGTTTAAACTATGTTGCTTTTTCCATGGATGGGTTAAAGGCTGAGGACAAATTCCGAGTATGGCTTACTTGGCCTTCACATTACAAACCAAACACAAAGTGAACTCAGATATATTGTGAAATCCGTGTGGTTAACCTTCATGTTCTGAGGTGAGGCACTGCAGATCAAAGTCTGTAGAGATTTGGAAGGGAACTCTAAATTAAGGGAGTTGTTGTTTAGCTCCAGACGTGCAGTTTCAAATAACCCCCATGTGACACTGTAACAACACACTGATGAATGCACTTGCTCAGATCATAGAACATCAGGTTCCTTTATTATTGGAGAATGTTTAGTACACTTGACAATTATAATTGGTACACTCACTGTAATCATAACCTGTATGTCTGACCATTCTTCATTTTCTTGCTCTCTCTTCCTGTAGTTCTTCGTGTTGTGTCATGGCCTGCTCCAGCTCACTCAACTCTTATATAGCTCTTACTTCAAGAGCACCATCACAACAATTGAAAGACGCTATGGCCTTGACAGCCTCTCTTCAGGAACCATATCTTCCCTCCATGAGGTACAGACCACTCCATACAGTCTTACAAAGAGTTTATGGCTTGCTTAAGTGGAAACATTGAAAGTCTAATAAATAATGAAGTATTTAGATATTCACTTTTTTAAAACTGAATTTTACAGGTCAGGCCTTTTCATCTCATCATTTTTACTGCCCTTCACAATTAACTGGTTGTTGAATGTCAGTTAGTGTTACTATATTGTTGTATTGTGGTTTTAAGGTGACGTGATGTGTAAGGATACACAATATTAAAATCTTGCAGATACTAAACTGCTTAAATGCCCTAATTGAAATAAGGCCTCATCCTGGCTTAATCTAAGCGCTGTCTGTGAAACCAGGCCTAAGAGTGTTAAATTATTAGTGTTTTAAAGATTAACTTTAAGTGAGTGTTAAATGACAGCAAAGGTAATCTAATGTAAAAATAGGGGAAATGAGCATGTGCAACAGACACAGATCTCAAGTGAAGTGAATCCCTAATTATATAATATATAAGTCAAAAGGTATTTTTATGATAATGTATCATGAAATTATTAACTTAAAACGGTTTACCCTGCGGAAAAGTAACGGAAATATTTTTCATGGTTTTAGTTTTAGATACGATAGTAACCCTGTAACCAACCGATATTTCTGATGTGGCTGGATGTTTAAAGAAGTCTAAACTAGTCAAGCTAGTTAAAAAGGCTTTATACTTTAGGATATTTACAAGTAATCCTGCTGTTGTCAGGATGCTTCGTGTATTAGGTATATAAGTGCAATAAGAAAAAATACAGGCTGCTTTATGTGACTTGCCTTTCTGTTTTTTTGTGTGTTTTTTTTACTTAGGTAGGGAACACAGTGCTGATAGTGTTTGTCAGTTACATGGGTAGTCGAGTTCATCGACCTCGATTCATTGGAATGGGTGGCCTGCTAATGTCGATAAGTGCCATGATCTTAGCTCTACCTCACTTCCTGTCCCAGCCCTACACCTTTGACTCTGTCCTGCATGGTAAGTGTCATTCAGGCCATTGGCATCCATATTTATCTCAATGTGTATCTACAAAGTGTAAAAGTTATTTGAAAATATACACATCTGTTGGAATGAGCTCTGCACTCTCTTCCTCCCCATTTTCTGTCTTAGTTTGTTTTTATGCATGACCATATTGTTTCATGCCCTGAGTAGAGGATCTTAGACTCTAAGCTCATCAAAATGATAATGTCACTGTATTCATTTAAAAAGGCTCAGGACACTTTGAAGAAAACCAGACACAACAAAGTGGGGATCTAAAATAACAAAGCTGAATGATAAACATCAGCTTAGACATAACAGGGTAGGCAGGTCTACAGGAAGTTGCTGCCGAGAGACTCCATTTTGACCCTAGCCTCACTTCTTAGACAGGGTTTAGCATTAGGTTGGGGAAAAAACATGAAGAAATAAATGGATTGAGGTTGAAAGGGGAGAGGATAGAGAGAAAAAAGGAAAGAGATGAGGACAAAGGAGTGGAGAGATACCGTAGAGATGAGGACAAAGGAGTGGAGAGATACCGTAGAGATGAGACTGCCTGATTGATCAGACTGGAAAGAAAAACCTGGAATTTACTCCAAGAGATAATGATTATCTCCCTACACTTCCTTAAACCTTTTATTTTTGCTTCATTCTCTCACTTACCCTATTCTGCCTGCAGATACTGTCATTTGGACTTATACATTACAATGCTATGCAAAGGTTAAAGGAAACTTACATACAGTAGTCTTTAAAGCCGTGTTGTTGTTGTTGTTGTTGTTGTTTTTTTTCATTTACTCACCCACATGTTATTTCAAACCTGTACTGTATGCCTTTCATTCTTCTGTGAAAAACAAATGTACTGTAGAGTGTCCAAGCTGCTCTTTTGCATACAATGAAAGTGAGTTAAAAAGACCATTCTGTAAAACAGGTTGCATCGCTTCCAGTTCATGTCTTTTATATGTGCTTTGTTAAATATAGAGCTGTTTTACTCAAGATACCTTCAAAGGAGTGAGCAAAGATTAGGATACCTGATCTCCATTGCATATGCAGATTATGTTAAAGGTTTTTTTTTTCGGTTTTTTTTCACTAAGCTACTTAAATCGAATAAAAAGGCAACAATAAAAACAACTTGCTAGGTGAGATGATTGCCTTAAAAGTCCATAGATACCGGCATCAGTTTGTACTGCCGTTAACACTTTCTCCAACAAGCGAATGCAGACCCGTTTTCCTGTTTGTTCACGTAACATTCGGCATAAAACTAATTGTGTGGACAAGAGCAGCTTGGACAACCCTCAAGTTTTAAGTGTAAAATGCGGACCAATAGATATTTTGTCCTCATCATTCTAGTAAACATTTACTAAACATTTTACTAAACACAAATATCTGGATGGCTGATCATGTGACTGATAGTTTTTGGGATGAATGTGTTGTATTTCTGTGTTTAAATCCAACAGCGAGCAGACAGGATATGTGTGATGTGCGTGGGAATGCAACTGGTGCCGAGTCTTGTGGTCAGGAGGATTCACGGAAGCTTGTGGACACCAGTAAATTTTGGGTGTTAATGGCTACGGCCCAGCTGCTTTTCGGAATCGGTTCAGTCCCCATTCAACCTTTTGGCATATCTTATATAGATGACTTTGCAGGGGCTGGGAATTCACCTCTCTATATTGGTATGTTTCGGGGTTTTTTTTTACAAGAGTTTCTAATGTTCATTGAAAGAACTGTTAAGATTATTGACATTCTTGTTGTTGTATGTTGCAGCTATTCTCTTTGCTTTGTCAGTGTTTGGGCCTTCCTTTGGATTCCTCCTGGGCTCTGTGGTCTTGCGTATTTATGTGGATGTGGACAGATCCAGCACAGGTTTGTTTACCCTTTAAATGACAGCAACAACTTATTACTTTTCTTTATGTTAATGTTAATTGTAGACAGCTGCAGTGTTACATGTTATCTAGAATGATTCTTTCCTCTAGGGGAGGCGTTGGAGTTGACCCCTACTGACCCTCGCTGGGTTGGTGCATGGTGGATGGGTCTGCTCATCACTGCTGGAGGTCTTGCTCTCACCTCAATCCCTTACTTCTTCTTCCCCAGATCCCTTCAAGTAGAGAAGGTCAGTCATGGTTTTGTTTTAATGACAACTGAACACTTCACATGATCCTTCAGAGATCATTCTAATATGCTGATTTGGTGCTTAAGAAACATTTCTTATTATCATCCATTTTGAAAACAGTTGTGCTGTTCAATATTTTTGTGGAAATTATAACTTTTTTCAGGATTCTTTGATGAATAGAAAGATCAAAAGAACAGCATTTATTTGAAAAATGTTGTAACAATGTAAAAATTCTTACTGTCATGTTTGATCAAAAGCTGAACTTTTAGCATCATTACTCCAATCTTCAGTGTAACATGATAATTCAGAAATCATTCTAATATGCTGATTAGAAAGTCTTCTTTTGCAGTCTTTTGAATTGGAGGGTGACATCATGAAAGAGGACCCCAAGAAGCCAGAGAGCTCCATGCTGGATTTCTTTAAAAGTGAGTCCACTCTAACAGGTTCATTATGCATTTAGAGCAAGAATAGTAAGACCATTTTATTAGTATAGTTATGGCCATAGTTTACTTAGAGTTCTAAGTATAGTTGACATGGGTAACTGAAAATAAAATAAATTGGAAAAAATTATAATAAATAAATAAAGAAATAAATCAGAACAAATATTACTGTTGATGAGGCATACGTGTGCTGTTTATCTGTCTCGTGTCTCTTGAGTCATACAGCATGCTCAGGTTTTTACTGTAACAGGATCTGACAAGTTATGAATAAACCTGCCTCCAGGGCATGATTTGTAAGAAGCTGGTTTATGCATGATCATGTCTTCATTCATGTGTACTCAGTGCAAAACTGATTTCCTGCTGTACACTCATTCATATATATATATATATATATATATATATATATATATATATATATATATGAAGAGTTCAGATGCAAAAGCCTCTAAATGCCATCTGAAATTTTCTTATAGAATGATAATTTTTATCAAGCTCGTATATTTAAATTCAATAATTTCACTTAAATGGTAATGAAGATTACCTATTAATTGTCATTTAAGTGAAATTACTGAACTTAAATATACAAGCTTGATAAAAATGATCATTCTATAAGACAATTTCAGATGGCATTTAGAGGCTTTTGCATCTGAACTCTTCATATATACACTATATATATATATATATATATATATATATATATATATATATATATATATATATATATATTATATATACACACACACTATATACATGTATATAACCTTTAATTTATTAATGAATCAAAGCAATATGTAAACATCAGTTTCTTTCTCTTGTGGTCTGTCTGTGTTTTTGCAGTGTTCCCTAAGATGTTCGTCAGGCTGTTGCTAAGTCCTCTCTTCATGCTGCTGGTTCTGACCCAGTGCTGTTTCTCCTCTGTGATCGCTGGACTTGCCACCTTCCTCAACAAGTTCCTGGAGCGCCAGTACAGTGCCACTGCAGCCTACAGCAGCCTTCTTATTGGTCAGTCGACATATTATAATAGAATACATTATATATGAGTACAGTTTTAGGAGAAACGTGGCCCTAGTCTCACTGACATTGCTGTGTACAGTATATTTAGCTAAAATATGGCGTAGTCCCCGTGATTTTATACTGAGAAATATCCCGTATGAAAATATCTGTGAATGAATCTTTGTTTTCTCTCAGGTGCTTTAAACCTGCCGGCCGTTGCCGTGGGGATGGTGCTCGGTGGTCTGATTATGAAACGCTGGGTGTTGTCATTCAGAGCCATTCCACGTTTCTCTGTTGTAATGCTCACCATCTCCGTCTTCTGCTGTGTGCCTCTCTTCTTCATGGGCTGCCCCACACAAGATGTTGCTGGTGTTTACCCCAAAACATCTAATGCCACCAATGGGTGAGTTTCATACTCTTTTGAGTTGGTTTTGAGGAAATATTTTTTGCAATCTAGATAGAGCTAATAAATAAATAAATAAATAAATAAATAGATAAATAAATTAAATACATCTATAAAAGTTCATTTAGTTTTAGTCAGGTTTGGCTTGCTTAGGTGATAAACTGTAAAACAAACTATTCTCATTTGTTTGATTGCTTCCATGTTGTTTGGAATTTTCTCTGTTCAGTTAAATAATTGTTAGAAGACTGATTGCACAGACAAACTTTCATCTGAGTTCGCTCAAAGACACAATCACGATAAGCAAATTTTGGCAAATTTTGTCAGAAGTTCCCTCACCTCACATTTATGCATTTGGCTGATTCATTTTTACAAAGCATCTTAAATTGCATTCAAAGTATACATTTTAATGGATCATGGATCCCCTTAAGAATCAAACCCCATGAACCCATGAGTGTTAGCGCCATGATTTACTGTTTAAGCAACATGAACCTTTTATGTTATAGGGATCCTGTTTCCGTTTTTCCTATAAATCTGACAATTATTCAAATCAGAATAGTCAAAAAATCTTTTTTTAAATCCTACTCATCTACAAATCCTTAAATAATCCATCCTGCACCAACCTATTTGACTAATAACCTATTGAATACTTACTCCACCCCTACATTCCCGCAAAAGGTCTAAGATTGGAGGGTTAATTCTTCCTCCAGATCCCTAGAACCCGCCTAAAGACCAGAGGAAATAGAGTGGCTGGCCCCACTCTTTGGAATAACCTACCTAATCACATTAGAACGCCTTCCAATCTGAGTTTAAATCCTGCCTCATATTTTTTCCTTGGCTTTTAATGTGTAGTTCTGTCTGGTTCTTATGTGATTCTAATTGTATGTTTCTCATTTATTGTGCACCCTTATGCTCTTATTGTACAGCAATTTGGTCGGCCTGTGGCTGTTTCTAAATGTGCTTTAGAAACTTGAACCAAACTTGAACTTGTTGATTATTTTAGTGTTGTATCACATATGAAAAAAAGTGATATTTTTTTTAAATATACAAAAATGAACAAAAAATGTATTGCTAATATAGATTCTAAAGGGGACATATCATGAAAATCTGAAAAGTGACAACCCAGTAACTTTGTTTTGGTAAGCCTTTCTCTGCAAGCATGTAAAAAAATAGGCCGATCAGATTTCGCTCCACTTTCGACATAGGAAGGGGATCTTATTATAATATTACCTCCCCTTACTCTTCAAGTTTCCACCCACGGCGGCGCCATTTGGTTTACAACAGTGTAACCAGTTCTAACGCAATGGCAAAAGGTCGAGCAAAGCATGCAAACTGTTCTGTCGTTGGCTGAACAGATGAGCATAGGACACTATTTGACCAAAAAATTTCACCGCTGTCTTATATAAAGACTTCAGGGAACTGTGTAAACTTGTGTAAAAGTTAAACATGACGGTACATGCAAATCGATGAGATGAATCAATGTAACTCCACAACATCTAGCTACATAAATGTATCTACTAACCATTCAGAAATGTCCAGGTGCAGTTTAAAAGTTGCAACCTCTTCATGAGTCTCTCCGTAAGGCTGCACTCCACTACTGGTTATTTCTGGGATTTTGGATGAGTAAGACTATTTGCGTGTTTTGTTGATATTGTCGAATATCCGAAGCTTGTGTAAAGGATTCTTCTGAAGGGGGGTGGGGAGCAGCCCATTTGCATTTAAAGGGACACACAAAAACGGTGCGTTTTTGCTCACACCCAAAAAGGGGCAAATTTGACAAGCTATAATAAATTATATAGGGGGTATTTTGAGATGAAATTTCACAGACACATTCTGGAGATACCATAGATTTATATTACATCTTGTGAAAAGGGGCATAATATGTCACCTTTAAAATATATTTACATAAAGTTTTATGTAAATATTTATATTTTTAATCTAAACATATTTTTATTGTCCAAAAATATATAAAAATAAATACATTTTGCATTTACCCAAAATGCATTTTAAGATTGGATATGTGTTTTATTGCCCTTTTAATTTTTTTTATTTTTTTTTTTTACATTTGATAAATTGTTTTAAATTTGAGAAAAATATGTTTTCTTAATCCATGCTGCTACACTACAACATATATTTAACATATATTTGAAATAGGAGATATTACTATTGTAGTAAAAAAAAGTAGAATAAATACATTTTAATAGTATACTTTTAGAAAAAAAAGGTTCAGTATGGAACTTCACCCTGCGTCATGACGTTGACACTATTGGAATGCCTCTGTGTGTGTTAGTGTCTGAAGCATGTGTCTAAACGCGCCAATCTGATTGGCTGGACATATGGACACTGTGACGTAACGCAACACACAATGCGAGTCAATAAATAGATAATAGAAATGTGCGATGATAAACGCCCAGTCTTAACCCAGCCCAGTCCTGGCCCATTGTTTAACTCACTTTAGCTTATGTCAACTTATTTTTCCTCCTTGACATCTGATTAAATAGTAATTAGGGGTGTAATTGCGCTCTTTAATGTGCCGTAACAGATCACTGCATAGGCATCTCAGTTCAGGCAGTGTGGAGCGTGAGTGAACACGATAATCTCTTCCTCTTTAATACTAGTTACAGAATAAACATGAATGAACATCTGAACATTCGGCCTCACATGTGGAGTTGGCAGAAGCGGGATTTGAGATGAATAATTCCCTGTATTGTAGCGCTTTCCGCTGACTCGGAGGACCATGTTCTGGATCTTGAAGCTTGCTCTGTGAATTCTTCAGACCAGAACGAGGAACTCATACTTTCTGAGTCTGATTTTGAGTCTGATTTTGAGGGGTTGGATGCAGATAAGCAGGCGCGTGCCTCGGCAGAGCAGCTTCCTCAGTTTGCCACTTTTGAGGAACTGCTTGATGTTGTCACTTGTGCTGTTGCCAGACGAGAGGCAAGTGATTGTGGGTTCAAAATTGCGTTCTCACATCTGTACGAGTGCAGCCTCCAAGCCGCTATCTCCATGAGGTGACGAGATTGTGGAGGAATCCATACTCTGCTCGTTTACATATGCAAGCATCATTAACATACTCTATGACATTACATCAGTTTGGGGAGAAAGGGGCAATTAGAACATGTACCTCTCCTAGAGCAAAAGGCAGGCTTCTACAGTTGGTACTTAATTGTACTTAAAAAGGATGGGGGTTTCATCCTCAGAATCATCCCCCCATGGTTGTAAGGGTCACATTCGGTGGGCTACATGCACTACAGCTTTAGAAGAAGCTAAGGTTCCTTAACGGAGGTCTGGCTTTAGGGGCTTGTTGCCGTCGCAGATCTCTCATCTCTCAGGACGGACACCTTTCTCAAGGGATGTGGTGCGGTTTTCGATGGCCGACCAGCCAGCGGTTTGTGGGAGGACTCTTATCTCTCTTGGCACAAAAATTGACTCAAGATGGTGTTTCTAGCCCTGAAACCCTTTCTTCTGCTACATCAACAAAGAGTGGAAGTGGTACGACAAAGCAGAAGTGGATCTGTTTGCCTCCGAGAAGACAACCCACTGTCCCCTCTGGTTCACCCTCACACCAGGCTGCGCCTGTATTCCTTTCCTCCGATAGCTCTGCTCCCAGTAGTTCTAGCAAGGGTTTGCCAGGACTGAGTTTGCCTTCTTCTAGTGGCTCTGTTCTGGCTGGCCGAAGTGTGGTTTGCGGATCTAGTGTGTTTCTAGGATGGCCTCCCATGGGAGATCATCCTGATCCAGAGAGATATTCTCTCTCAAGTGAGGGTGATGATATTTCATCCCCGGCCAGAGATATGGAAACTTTGTGCCTGGCCCCTGAGGGAAGCAGCTACGACTTCTTTACCACAAGGGAGCCGCCTGCTTATATAATCCCAAATCAGGGGGAGGCAGCTGTAACCTTGAAACTTCAGCATATCAAAAAGGGAGCTGCCTACTAAATTCCCTTAAAAGGAGGCGCCCCCCCCCCCCCCCCCCAGGTTATCATAAGGGAGCTACCTGTTTCTTAATGGAACCCACACAGAGATGGAAGGCAGCTCACCTTACCTGGGAGATCGATGTCGCTGCCTAAATGGTGCTCAAAAGAGCGGAGGCCTCAGCAGAACGACTCTCCATAGCAAGAGGAGGCCAAAATATGCTAAACTTTAAAGACCGCTTATCACAGCGGCTCACAGAGAGCTGACACACTTGATGTCACTGTCAAGACAGAGCTCAGGTGAGCGGAGGCCTCAGCAGAATGACTCTATAGCGAGAGGAGGCCAACCGTACTCAACCTCAAAGACAGTTTACCAAGGCAGCCTCACAGACGGTTGATGCACTTGATGTGACTGTCTAGCTGGAGCTCAGGTGAGCAGAGGCCTCAGCAGAATGATTCTCTATAGCGATAGGAGGCCAAACTACGCACAACCATAAGGACAGCTTATCACAGCGGCCAACAGAGATTCGACACACTTGATATCACTGTCCAGACGGAACTCAAGAGAGCGGAGGACTCAGTAGAACGACTCTGTTTAGCCTCCTCTCGCAATAAAAAGGCCATCTTGAAGACAGCTTATCACACCGGCTCATCGAGGGCTGACACACCTCATGTCGCTGTCTAAATGGAGCTCAGAAGAGTGGAGGCCTCAGCAGAACGACTCTCTAAAAAGAGAGGAGGACAAACTACACTCCACCTTAAGGACAGCTTATCACAGCAGCCCACAGAGAGCCTAAACATTTGGTATCATTGTTCTGATGGAGCTCAGAAGAGCAGAGGCCTCTGCAAAACGACTCTCTATAGCGAGAGGAGGCAAAACTACACTGAACCTTAAAGACAGCTTATCACAGCGGCCCACAGAGAGCCGACACTCTTAATGTCACTGTCTAGATGGAACTCAGGTGAGTGGAGGCCTCATCTGAACAACTCTCTAGAGCGAGAGGAGACCAAACTGCACTCAACCTTAAAGACAGTTTACCACAGTGGCCCACCGAGGGCCGACACGTTTGATGTCACTGTCTAGATGGAGCTCAGGAGAGCAGAGGCCTCTGCAAAACGACTCTCCATAGCGTGAGAAGGCAGAACTACACTCAACCTTAAAGACAGCTTATCACAGTGGCCCACAGAGAGCCAATAAACTTAATATCACTGTCCAGACGGAGCTCAAGGGAGCGGAGGACACCAGTTCATGCAGAGGCGTTCCCATGGCATCAACGTCATGACGCAGCATTTCGTTTCCCTCTCAGCAAACTGTTTAATTCATACAATTTTATTAAAATTAAAACATTTATTAAAATGTATTATTTAAAACTAAATCCTTAAAATTATGCCATGATGGAAAACCCTAAAAAGTTCTATATATGAAGTGCCTAACAGTTTATATATAGAACCTTTTCTTCTAAGAGTGTAGTATACATGTATCTTCTATATTATAAACATGGTCAGTTGAAGACAGCTGGTTCTCACAGACACTGAAAACACTGTTAAGCTAAGTCTGTTCTTTGTCTTCTGCCAGTGTTTGGATTCAGACCATTGTGTTCTAGTGAAAGTTTGTATCTTCGAGTCCAGAACAACTTACAGTGAAAATGCCATATAATCAGTTGAACTAGCACACAGGTGAACAGCATGGGGCTTAGTCATTTAAAGTAGTTCTTGGAATCAGTTTAAGTTCACTTCACCATTCAAAATACTGTGTGCTACATATCTGAACACTTTCACTATGCCAACTGGGAGGAAATGAGGAAAGTATTTGACTGTTTTCCATGAACTTTATGAACATACAACTTTTATTGTGTCATTGTGAAAATAATTGAACGTTTAAACACACACCCTGTGACTCTGTTCTGGATGTTAAAGGAATAGTTCACCCAAAAATTATGTCATTGTTTACTTATGTTGTTCTAAGGTTTTATTCATTCTTCCATGGAACACAAAAGATGACATACACTGACAATGAATGAGAACTGGAGATTTTAACCTTCAAAAAGGACAAAAAAGCAGCATAAAAGTATCATGAAAATACAATAACAGTAGTCCATACCACCTGTGTGCTATAGTCCAGTCTTCTGAAGCTATACAATAGCATTGTGTGATAAACAAAATTAAATTTTCTTCCAGTCCAGTGAGATGTTACCTAATATGACTGGATATATGAGTCAGAGAATTGAATTTGAGAACCAGATCAGACCGATTCATGAACAAATCATTCAAACCAGTTTTATGAACTCTATCAACGAATTCATTGAAAAGAATCGACTAAAACTCAAAAGAAAATCTCATCAATCGTACATCACTAATCACACATTCTCATGAACATGCCAAGGAAAGCTATGAGGATGTCAATATTTTCAGTTAATAATGACAGAATTTTTGTATAAACTATTTCTTTAAGATTACGATTCATAAAATGTTTCTGTGTTCTGCAAGTGAAGGCTAAACTGTGTTATTTTATGCCCTGCAGGCTTCTTCTGCCCTGTAGTGCCAACTGCTCATGTCCCAGCGGCACCTTTAACCCAGTGTGTGGGGTTAACAACATTGAGTACATCTCACCCTGCCATGCTGGGTGCAAAAACTTCACCATGGATCCCAAGAACCCATACAGAGTCGAGGTAAATAAATAAATCTGACAAAACAGAACATATTTCATGTCATGAAATTGTCATCTCAAGCCAGAGTTCTAGCAGAGTCACTGCATGTATAGATCTATCCGTTTAGACCTTTATTTAGCTCATTACTGAGGCTGGATAGCAGCTCATTGTGAGCCTCTGCTGTACTAGCGACACCGAGCAAATGACCAGTCATGGTCTGTTAGCGATCAATGGGTTGAATCCAATCAATCGCTAATTAGTAATACTTCCTGGAGGAAGTGCTTTGGGGACTTAGGACAACTTTAGTGTTAAAGCTTCTGTATAATTGCCCAGCAAGAGACTTCCAGGAGCAGTTGATGATGAATTATTCTGTATGACACATCACATACAGTATCATACCAAGAGGCAATTATAGTAAGAAATAGACTTGTTTCTGGACTCCTATGCTGGTTCAATTCAGTCAAAACAGGCAATGGAGGACACTGTCATTAGAAGTCAATGGAGCACAAGAAAACATTCTAAGATAAGTGTTAGTATTAGCAGCATCTAATGAAACACTTTTAGTTATTGTACTTTTAAGTTTATAGTATCCTTATAGCAATAATGATGTTTGTAATGAAGATATGCACTCATGCAGGGGTTCTCAACTGGTTTTGCTAACTCAAAATGTACCATACAAATTGAAAATTATTAATTATTGTATTATTGGTTTGTTATTTTATTATGTGACAAACCATGATTATCCTTATGAACCTTTATTTATCGAAGTCTGGGTCAGATTTCATTTTACCTTGTGCAGTTTTGTTTTTCAAGGATATGCATGTCACACTTAATGTGACAGGTGAATTTGTGTCATATTGTATAGTTTGATTCAAGACCTTTTAAATAAAAAAGATACGGAAAGCATTTTCTCTTCACATTTAAAATATGATAAGCCTAGATATTTACATTTACATATAAAAAAAATATAAAAAAACAGTACTTAATTTTATATACATTGTATGGGTTACTGGACCCTTAACAGTTAACTTAACATTTACTGCTCTCATGTTCGTATTGAAAAACCATATCATAATAACGTCCACTATCTCTTTGCACACAGACTTTTAGTAACTGCCAGTGTATTCCTGCTATGGGCATCGCCAAGCCTGGCCCTTGTGCCAACGCCTGCCCTCACTATCTCCTGCCTGTAATGCTCATCATATCTTTAGCCGGACTTATTGCCAGCCTAACACACAACCCTATCTACATGATGGTGCTGAGGTGAGAAACACAACATTGCATTCAGTGTGAGAACTTAAAATGTAAGAAATTGAGTTATTGTATTTGATTTTATCTCATCTTATTTCACTCATTCTGTCTTTAACTATAGGTCAGTTCCTCCAGAAGAGAAGTCGTTTGCCATAGGGGTTCAGTTTCTGCTTTTGAGGGTTCTTAGTAAGTAAATGACCAAAATACCCTTTTTTTTAACTTTTATTTATGTATTCTTTAAAGTGTTAAAAGTTTTCTTTTCATTCAATTTTCCTGTAAGATCCTAAAACAAAATAATTGGTAGGAGAAAGTGGTCAGGGTAAATAACCATTTAAATTATTCTAACATGAGAACACTTTCCTGGAAAAAAAACAAAAACAATCTCTGTCTATGTGTGTGTAAGTGCAATTGCAATACTGTAAGTACTATACGCCCCCTTGTGGCGATGCAACAACATAGTTACTGTATATAGTCATATACTGCATATACTGTATCTTATTACAACAACATCATTACAAACTATCTATGCTTATTTAGAATATTAGTGCATATCAATATATATTTGTTTAAACTTGTAGTATAATGATTTATTTTTTTCTCTTTCTCTTTGCTTAGCCTGGCTGCCAGCTCCGGCTCTGTTCGGGATGACCATAGACTCCACATGTATTTGGTGGAAAACGGCTTGTGGGAAAAAGCAAGGATGTGGTTACTATGACAACAACCTTCTGAGAAACAGGTAAGGATATTTTCTCTTTTGACCTAAATACATTATAAAGGTACATTTGTGTCAAAACTCCTAAAGGTGGGTTTTAAATTTAGTGATCTTAAACACACATACTGTATACTTCACATATATTCAGCAACACAAGGCTAAAAATAGAAATTAAATTATGCTAATAAGTGTTTTTAGACTAATTACTGCACTGTAAAAAAAAAGTGTTGCCTGGTTGTCTTACATTTTTGAGTTCATTGAAATAAAAAAAATTGAGTTCATACAATGAAGGAGATTGGTTTAATAAATAGAAACTCAAAATATTGTGTTATCGTAACCAAATTAATTATCTAAGTTGATTTGACAAAAGATAAAAAGTTGTGATAAGAAATCATGAAAATAATGTTTTACAGTGTAGCACTGATGATGATCATGATGACTTGTTACAGGTATCTGGGGCTTCAGGTGGGCTATAAGACGTTAGGCATTATACTGATGGCATTTATTGGCTGGAAAATGCACCGGACCAGAGAGTACAGCTTAGAGAAAAGGCCAGAGGGACCCCTGTGATGCCTCAACCCTGCTTAACCTATCGGATCTCACTTTTGAGAACCTTCTCAGTGAGTTGAGCCCCTGGACATTTCTTGTCAGAAACCCCTCCTTCCAACATCTGGCTGGAATTCAGTTTGGATATTTCTCAAGTAACTGCTTGAGTATTTATTCCCCCCCTGCATGCATGCAGGGTCCTAACTGGAAAGATGCAGGGACTTTTCACCTCTGCAGTTATTTTGGTATTAATAAATAACTATGTATAGTAACTCAAAACAATTCATCATAATCTTAGCTGCAGTTTTCATCAGCAAATTATTTAAAGCTGGATTTATGACTGTGGCACTTATGAGGAGGACACAAAACATAAGAGAAATGTCTATATATGGTCCTTAACTTTGGTTAATATGCAATTGAATCATGATTCAAAATGGTTGACTGGGAAAATTATTTTTCCCTGTCCATATCAGGGTTTCCGTTGTCCGGTAATTGCCGGACATTGGCCGAAAAAAAAAAGAAATGTCCGACAAAATTAAATCTCTCCGGTCAAATTGTCCGATTAAAATTACCTAATAATCCCGCCCCCCTAACACAATCTGAATTTGAGAATAAGCCTAAAATGTATAAAACAAAAATACACCGACCTTTGGCTATGTTATAAAGGAACAGGCTCTACCGTTTGAAAGTTATTAAACAACATCGCATGCTGCATTTCAAATAAAGCGCACGCCTAAAACGGCTGTAATATAGACCTAAACAACGAACGAATGAGTGAGACGTTTCAAATATGGCCAGGCCCAGGCAGACTAGCCGTAAAAGCTTTTTTCAGAGGCCAGACGCGACGGACGATGGTGAATCAGGAACGCCTGAAGCCTCAGATGTCCAGACAGCTCCACCACCACCGGAGAAAAAGCAGAATCGGATCAAGACGAAGCAGCGAAGTCGCCTTGCGGAAAACAAGGTTACGCGGCTTATGCGCATTGCAAGTTGTGGAGAGACACTAGCCGCGTTTCCATTAGGCTACCCTTCAAATTGCGCAAATTGAAATTGCGAATTAAAAATACGCACAATGGAAACACGTTAATTTCGCAAAAACTCCCATTTATTGCAAGAACGTTTTTATGCTCGCATGAGGTGGTTTTTCAGCAAATTCGAAAAAGGAATATTTCGCAAAACTGCAATGGAAACAGTTTTTGCGCATTTGCAGTCACCTGACTTAGAAGACGCGGTGTGTTTGAGATCCATGTATAGCTACGCAAATAATAATAATTTTATATTATTTTATTATATTATAACATTTAATAAGCTATATTTAGAAGACGCTTTTATGCAAAAAAGGAACAAAGCTGAGTGTGGAGCGCGCACTGCATGGCACGGAGGCGCGGGCGTGACCACTTGCATTTTCCTATCAACAGTGGAAAAAACGATGATCATTTCTGGTCATACAGAAAATAATAATACATTATTCTCAACTACTTTTATTTGTGTAAACTCACAATAACAAGAAAACGTTGTGCTTTTGTAAAATAAAATAAAACAATCAGACGCACTTTCATGATCTCCATAAACTGGAGCGTGAGAACTGAAACAAAATATAGCCTATGTAGGCTAAAGCTTGAAATGTCCACTTTAAAACGAACAAATTCGAATCGAAAGCTAATACCTTCTGATTATGTACCTAATCCGTATGAAAGGTGCATTTCTCTCTAAAAGCGCATCTGCTTAACAGCGGAGATGGAGATGTGATTTTAGCCGACACTTAGAAAACAATAGTTTATTAATAATATTAATGGCTCTTCTCATTCAGCACTGCGGGAAAAACATCAATTCCAGGTTCTAATTTGGCCTTTGAAAACCAGTAAAATCGACATGTTTTCCATATTAATTTGTGAATATTTTAAATGTTTAATAAAGGGGCAAAAAGTCATAAACAAAAATCAGAAAATGCGTCGGTATTTACTTTTTTGCGCAGCAGTTTGTGTAGCCAGTTCAAATTAAAATTTTGGTGTTCAACTTTGCGTTTTAAAAAGACAACAACCGTTCATTTTTCCTTTTTCAATTACGGGTTAAAAAAGGAAAAACGAATGGACAAAAGTAGCCTACATGGATCGTTTGGACAGAATACGAGACAGAGTTCTTTATTAAATTCATAAAAGAAACAATAATTAGCCTATAGGAATACTGGATTCTAAATCTCAAATAAATGCCACAATCAAAACCTCGGAGCAGAAAGGGCGAAACACCCAGAAACTCCTTATGTGTCGTTCGCAGTACAAGGGTCTTTCCCTGCCATTAATGCTTGGATAACACGCCACGTCTCCTTCCATTAATCATAATAATAATGTCTAATGCGGTGGCTGTGATATTATATAAACCAACGTCCGTTGCCGTGATTTTTTAAATGACTTATCGTGAGAGAAAAAAGGACGTTTAGTCGCATATAACATCGGTTAATGGAAACGCCGTCATTTCGCAATAGTTTTTTATCGATATTTAGATAATAGCGCAAAACATTTGCGCAAATCTGTAATGGAAATGCGGCTATTTACACCGAGATATTCAGATATTTTATGTGGGGAAGGGGGATTGGTTTGTTAAACTATGAATGTGAAACCATAGTAAAAACAATTGCCGTTGATTGACGCCAATCGGACGTTCATGTTTTTTTTCCGTCTATTTGAAAGTTAGGCTAATAAACATGTTGCATTCTATACGGCCTGATTATGTCATTTTTTAAGTTACATAGCCTGCCTCCAGTTTTCCTCAACTTGACTAATTAAGAGGCAATATTTGACCGGCATATCATCAAAATGTCCGGAAAACGAAATCTCTGCCGGTCACTTTGACCGGCACCATTTTTTTCTAGCGGAAACTCTGGTCCATATATCTACTCTTCTATTTGAAGACTATGTGAAGGATGTGGAATGCTCTGTCTCATCTATCGCCAGATGCACACAGATACACAAGTGTGTAGATTATCAAACTGTGTGCCAGTTGAGGTGTGCAGCTTCAAATAACGATTGTAGCCTGAGCAGATTTAAAATGTTACTTTCAAATGTGAAGACATTTTAAAACTAGGCATCAAATGTTTGTAAAATATATTTTTATACCTGATATTGCTGTTTTATTATACCCTTTGTGCATATTGTTTTACCACGGTTCTTAACACAAATGACAAAAAGCTTTACTTATTGCTGCTTGGAGTAATGAATCGTGACTTTCTGATAAACTTTTTATTATGCAACATGTAACGTTTATTTACCAATGTATAAGTTATTTCAAATATAAAATGTGTTCACAAATTGTTGTTGTTGTTGTTATTTCTATTCGGCTGATATTTATAAAAGACCATTTCTGCCACAAAACAAAACCAAAAACAAATCATGATTTAGTGATTATAATTATGTGAGTTCCAGTTTGTAAATGACTTTTTGTCTCATAATAGCTTAATATCTCATAATTTCTACTTTTTGTCATAATTATGACTATTTATCTCATAATCATGACTTAATATCTCTTAAATTTAACTATTTATCTCATAATTACAACTTTTTACGTCAACTGAGAATTACTGATCACACAAGCAGGCTTTAGATTACCAGCTCTGGCATCATCATCCAATCAAAAACAAATCAAGCAGTGTCAAAGTATGTCAGTATTTTTACCATAAATCTATGTATAATCAAAATGCGCTATAAAGGAAAGGGGGATACAGCATGACGTCATGTTATGTGGGTTGATACAGCATGACGTCGTGTGTGTGTGTGCGAGTGAGAGAGAGGTGGGGCCGCGCATGCGCAGCAGCAATTAAGCCTGACAGGCTGACAGCCGATCCAGTGCAGCATTCCAGTTTCCAAACGCACAGTAGCTCCGCTTTCTCCATCGCGCTGCCCCATCCAGACATTTACACCGGTGGGAACACGCTGTTAAAAAAACAAGCCCTCAAACATGTCTGTGGGAAATGACTTTGGAAACCCTTTAAGGAAATTCAAACTCGTCTTTCTTGGGGAGCAAAGCGGTGAGTGTCATATTGGAATTTTCTAGGGAACTTTCAATAATACGCTTTATTATTGATTATTTACAGGGGTCTGTATAGACTTCAACATCATGATATTGATGATGAAATTGTATTAATAGCCTAGCCTACATCAAATTCATAAGCCACTGTATCTAGTGTGGCATGTTATTTGGATCTGTTATGGGATTTACATTTAATTTGATTAAAGTTTAATATTCCGAGAAATAATCACTTTGATGATCCTTTCTGTGCTTTTTGTATTTATTTCCTTCAGATATGTATTGCTAATTTGGCAAATAGGTCACTTATTAAGATTTAAGTACCAGTTCAACTGATTATTCAAGTTTAAAGACTTAAAGCTGTTTCATTCCTTTTAATTAGGCTATAATATTGCTTTAATGGTTTTTTATATAGAAAATATAAAATATTTATATAAATAGCTGGATTTTGTGAATTTAATCCAGTGATGGGCTATGTCTACTGCAGTCACATATCTAAATTCTAGTGTTTTTATTATTATAATTTATTTTTAATTTTTATGTGCAATCAGGATAGTATAAAAGTTTCATAAAGGCCCATCTGGATGCATTTGCAGATTTCAGTGTTGTGTAAAATGTAGCTGGTGTACTTAGAGAACAGAATGAATAATATAAATAAATAAATAAATAATCTGGATGTTGAGACACACCCAGTGTGTGCCATTGAGAGAACTTATGTAGCTGCAGCCTGCCGACTCTGCCTGGTATTGTTTCTCTATGATGACAGTGATGACTATAGCTCAGTCCTTTACCCATTGATATGGATGGATGAGTCTCAGCAAATGTGAGTAGGTAAGTTAATGTTTAGCAGGACAACTCCGCTTTTATTTCCCCTGGCATTCTGCCCCCTGTCGTCATTAAACCTCCTACCAGATGAATTAAGCTTCCAGAATATCTTAGCTGTCCTCAGATCAGTGGGACTTAAGTCTGAGATTGTGCTGCGGAGAGTATGATTCACACTGTGAGAGTAAACAATGGATGCTGCCATGGTACAGAGGCACTGCTTCTCTCCAGGGACTCTGATCCCAGCTTTATTTTGTTGTCTCTATCTGAAGCCTTTCAGAGATGTTGTGAAGCAGCAAAAAGACCCTCCTCACTGCTTATTGTGGATTTCTCTGGGGGTTGTTGATCCATGCAGAATATGTACATCAGCTTGTGGATCTTTTCCAGTCATTTTAAACTCTCAAGTTCAACTTGTTAGGCTGCTGCAGGAGAGATTTGCTTCCTGCAAAAAAAAAAAAAAAAAAAAAAAAAACATCCACAGGTTTTTATTTATGTATTGTAATTTCATTAAAATCAGAGAGAAGTGAGAGGGCTTTTATAGTACCGGTCAAAAGTTTTGGAATTATTATTATTATAATTTTTTTTTAAAGAAGTCTCTTATGCTCATCAGGCCTGCCTTTATTTGATCAAACATACAGAAAAAACAGTAATATTATGAAATTATGAAATTATTAATATTACAATTTAAAATAATGGTTTTATATGTTAATATACCTTAAAATATAATTTATTTATATGATGCAAAGCTGCATTTTCAGCATAATTACTCACATGATCCTTCAGAAATCATTCCAATATGCTGATTTGATACTCAGTTATTATCAATGTTGGACACAGTTGTGTTGCTTAATATTTTTTTGGAACCTGTGATATTTTTCAGGATTCATTGATGAAACATTTTATTTTAAATTTTTCAATTTAACACATCCTTGCTGAATAAAAGTATTAATTTCTTTCAAAAAAGAAATAAAAAAATACTGAAATGACTGAAAATTACCACTTATTTCCTTTAAAATTAATCTTTGCATCACATAAATAAATTCTATTTTTAAGTAAAATAAAATGGAAACTCATTATTTTAAATTGTAATAATATTTCACAAGATTTCATTTTTTTTCCCCTGTATTTTGGATTAAATAAATGCAGGCTTGATGATAATAAGAGTCTTCTTGCAAAAACATTAAAAATAGAAAAATAAAAATAAAAGTTATAATATAATATAATTATTTGAATATAATTTAAAATGAAATGTATAGTCCTATGATGGCAAAGCTGAATTTTCAGCATCATTACTCACATGATCCTTCAGAAATCATTCTAATATGCTGATTTGGTGCTTTGATGAATAGAAAGTTTAAAAGAACAGTATTTATTTGAAATAGAAATCTTTTGTAACAATATAAATGGCTTTACTGTCATATTTGATCAGTGTCGTGGCATAATAAATATATTGTTTTCTTTTTTAAATTACCCCATTACTTTTGAAATGGTAGTGTATTTGTTTATTTTATTTCTAAATTGTCTAATTCAATTAAATGAATCTGTTGTAGATTTAGCAGAGTTTGGATTCACTGGCAAAAGCTCTATAAAACCTTTAGTCTGTCGATCATGACATGCTTAAGCACGGTGCTTTTTGAAACAGGTGATGTGCTGGCTTATTTTCAGAGCCATCCAGTTATTGAAAGCCTGCAAGACAGCTGCAATTACTGCAGAAAGGCTTTAATGTGCTGCCTGTGACTTAAGGAAGAGATAAGCTGAGAGGATTCGTATTGACCAGGACAAACAGTGAAGTGTTTGCTATCCAGTATCACTGATAAGCACAGTAAACTACAGTCACAGTGCACCACTTGTTGTATCAATCCAAATCAGCCATGTTGCACTGGTTAATAAATTATTATTATTATCAAGTTATTGCAGCCTCTGATTACAACCTCTGCCGGTAAACACATTGTCAATATGCATGTTGTTGATGTTGAGGATGAACAGCAATGTTTCATTCCTCGTGCTCTTTCTCTCTTCCTCTTATTTCCTTTAGAGACACTTAATGCAACCATTTGTAGAGCAATTTGAGACATGGTATTGATTTTTCTCTTCAACTCTTCTTTATGGCTCTTTTTGCCCTTTCTATGTACATCAGCACACATTTGAACAAAGATAAGAAAAGTCCTCATTATGCTAATGCATAATTGAAACATACACCAAACATTAACTCTTTCCCTGCCAATTACGAGTTTTTATGGATTTCCGTGTTATCACTGTTATAAGGTAGGGGCGTTCTCCTGAACGAGTACAGTATCTCCAGATCAAAACGCAGGCAAAGAAGAAGCAGAAATGAGCAATCTCATACTGTATGGAAGCAGATGCATATGAAAAATGATGCGATTATCATTAATAAATAGGATAAAAATGAAAATGGCTTAATGTTACTGAATGAAATGTCGACTCAGGACGAGCTAGGACTGTGAAGCTTTAGGGGGGGTTGATGGACTCGATCTACTCCATCTATGTTTTGATCATCGCTCTGAATCCGATCTGAATGTAGTCTTTGACAGAAACATGATTCTCTCTGCTTTTTGCTCTCAAAATGTTGCTTTTTTTTATGAAACTTAGCCACATTCAAGTGTTGATTAAAAAAAGAAAGCATGAGGCTAGAATAAAACAGATTTTGTTTTATTATTATTTTTTAAGCAGATGGCCTGTTCTTTTTTATTTTTTTTATATATATATATTTTTATGTATTGTATGTTCAGATATTCATACAACAAAATATTCTAGGCGCCATGAAAATGACCGAAATCTGGCGGTGGCAGGCAACTTAAAAAAAACAACAACAAAAAACCTTAAAATTAGCATTTTGTAATTATTTACTCACTCTCGTGACTTTCCAAACCTGTATGACGTTCTGGACTACAAAAGAACATATTTTGAAAAATGTCTCAATGTTGTTGTTGTTGTTGTTTTTTGGCTATACAATGAAAAAAAAAATCCATATAATGAAAGTCAAGGGTTCCAAAACAGCATTAGACCCTGATGCTATTTTTCACCCCATTGACTTTTTATTATATGGATTTTTGACTTTCTCATTGACTTTCATTATATGGTAAAAAAATGAAAAATAATTATATATATATATATTAATTGAAGAGTTCAGATGCAAACCATGCTAAGTGCCATCTGAAATTTTCTTCTAGAATTATCATTTTTATCAAGCTTGTATATTTAAGTTCAGTAATTTCACTTAAATGGCAATGAAAATTACCTATTAATTGTCATTTAAGTGAAATTACTGAACTTAATTAAACGAGCTTGATAAAATTGATCATTCTTGAAGAAAATTTCAGATGGCACTTAGAGCCTTTTTCATCAGAGTTTCAGAGTTTCATAACTCTTCATATATACAGTATATATATATATATATATATATATAAAACATTTTTTTTTCTATTCTTCAAAATGTAATGAAAATGTGATGATTAAAATCATTCTTATTTCATTCCTTCAGTTTAAAATCTGTATGGGGTTCTATTTTTCTGTGGAACAAAAAATTCACATAAATCTTTTCCATTCAATGACATTTCATTGTTAGCATGAGAGGTCAACATCGAAAAAGGAACCATACAAGTAGTCCATTTACTTTTGCAATATATTCCAAGTCTTCTGATAGCTTTGGGTCAGGAACAAAGCATACATTTAAGCACTATTCACTGATATTCTTCACCTCCACTGCAGCTTTTGAATCCAATGTGGCTCCTTAGATTCAAAACTAGAACATATTTGCATATCACTGTGTGGTAGACCAATTCCTCTGGGTCTGAGCCCAGTGCACACAAACACTGCGCGTTGAATGCTGTTGAATGCACAGTTCACCTTTCTGTCAAATGTGTGCAAACATATACATTGCTTTGAATGTTAAGTCTAATGTGTTCAGGCTCAAGACTGCCAATGTCAGCATAGTTCTTAATAACCCCACACATTGCAAATGCATAGTAATTACCAGCAATCAGTGCTTGAAATATAGCAAACACAAGTATCTGCACTTTAAGAGGCCAGTTTGCACGGACAGCATTTTGTTAAGCAGGTGTGGGCGATTACCTGATTGAGATATTAAATATGAAGGGGAATTCAAATTTGGAGAGTGGATAGATGCAATATGGAAACGGAGATAGTGGAGAAGTATAGGGACTGCATGCGAATGAAGATAATCCAAAGTGTGGAAAGAAGAACGCTGGCGCTCATATATCTCATTTAAATGGCTCCAGATTGGGGCAGGCTTTGCGAGAAGAAGCTGTCCAAGGTGCTGAATACCCCCCAAACCCCCTCCCCATCCATCCTAACCCCCTCCCCAGGACACATGATGCTGGTCTGACTTTAGGTTCCTGGCTGGGTTTCGTAGAAAAAGTAGGGATCTGAAACACGTTTCCAATCAGTATAAGGAAGATAGTGGAGCGTTATCATGCTGCAGCACACACCACACCACTTCTGGAACCTTTCATGTCTCATTTCTTAATGTCCTTCGACCTGGTTCCAGACATATTTAAGCTGGGCAAATGCAGCTAGTTTGACTGGCTCCATGTTGGCTCTGTTTCCTCACTTGCAGCACATTGAATGTAATTGCAGTCGTGAATCCTGGCTGATCAGAGGCCATAATTTATTAATGGCAAGGACTGGGCTGAGGGAAGCTGGAAAGGCAGAGAAAAAAAGCCTAGTGACTAGTCACCATGTTCCAGCCCACAGAGCTCTGATACAGCCGTCTGCTGGAGAAGTGTCATGTGGGAGTTCTGTATTGTGTTGGTGGCGTTAAGAATCCCAGTGGTGCTCGTTGTCTTCACACACTGGAGTCTGGAAGACTTTACTATCCATTGAGTCGGTCTGAAACAGCAAGAACCCAATCTGATGTGTCTGCTTCTGTGATTAAGCTGTGTGCACAATCATTTACTTAATGTTGCTTTAAATAAAAGCAGGGTAGTCAAAAACACTTTGATTAGTCAAAAACAATGGATATTGTTACAAGTTGTTAAAAGAATGTAAATATATATATTGTCTTTCAAAAGATTGGGGTTGGTAAGATTTTTTTAAAGAAGTCTCTTACGTTTATCAAGACTGCACACTGTAAAAAATGTCTAACCTCTCCAAGTCAAAATTTTCTAGTGACTGGTCACATCTAAATTTTTAAATTGGCCCAAGTGTAATTCTTGTTGCAATAGTCTGTTAACATTGGCTCAATGAGAAATAATACGTCAGACTAATTGAAAAATTTAGATGTGACCAGTCACTAGAAATTTTTGACTTGGGGATGTAATTTTTTTTGTTCAAAAATACAATAAAACAGTAATATTGTGAAACTATTTTATCATTTTAAATAACTGTTTTTATTTTAATATATTTTAAAAATGTATTTAAGATGGCAAAGCTCATTGTAATGATTTGGTGCTCAAGAATCAATTCTTATGATCATCAATGTTGAAAACAGTTATGCTGTTTAATATTTTTGTGGAAGCTGAAAAGTAAACATTTTCAGCATTCTTTGTTGAATGGAAAGTTTAAATAAATAGCATTTATTTGAATTAGATTTTTTAGTAAGTCTTTACTGTCACTTTTCATTGAATTACTGCATCCTTGTTGAATAAAAGTATTAAAATCTTACTGACCCCAAACTTTTTAATGATATTGTACTTGGCACATAAACAAATAATACAGAGAGGTTAACGTATTAAAGTATTGAATCGGTGCAGAATGAATCTGTCTATTTCCCACTGTTTTTCTGGCGAAAATCAGCATATTTGGCTAAATACCTTTTAGGTATTGAATTGAGTCAAGGAGTGTGATTTTTATAATTTGGCAGTCTTGGCGCTCTCAAACTTTTGAATGATATTGTACTTGGCACATAAGCAAATAATACAGTGCGGTTAAAGTATTAAAGTATTGAATTGGTGCAGAATGAATCTGTCTATTTCCCACTGTTTTTCTGGCGAAAATCAGCATATTTGGCTAAATACCTTTTGGGTATTGAATTAAGCCGGCGATTGTGATTTTGTAATTTGGCGGTCTGTGAAGTCTGTGCACATCGAGGAAGCAATCTCCTGCCAACTTCCTGTCTCAGACTAATGAAACAGGCTATTGTGAGAGCGTCTCACACCGATTACTCTCATTTACTCATGGTTACCCAACCAGAAGGCAGCCTGCAGTTTGATATCCCAGATGTCTCATCCATCCAAAATATCAGCTGTTTGTCTTACCTATGATTGGTTTGAATCATTAGTCAACACTTAATAAAGTTGATAAGCTTGAGCTGAATAAAGTACTTAATGCTAAAATGTTGCCCAGATAAATTTGCTGACTCACTGAGCCAATAACACAGGCTTGGATCAGCTCATAGTCACCCTCAGAGAGCGAGCGAATGCGTCAATCAGCATGTCTCCAGGCAACAGCGTTCAGAGAAAATGAAACCAGTTACTGCTGTACACTCACACAGCAGGTCAGGGTCAGCGCTTACCACGAGAAGTCTAATTTATTCTGTCTGTTGATTCACTGTGACGTTCGCTCAATATTAATATAATTGCAGAGAATTCAACCTTGTTACTTGATTGTACCTGTTCTTCGTTTGTGATGAAGGCATCATATAATCCAAATCAGCGTATTCTTTGTTCGTCTGTGCTCATTTAACACCTTTCAAACTAATGAATTTACTTGTAAGGTGCATGTAACCAGTTGTTTGATGTCAGAACTTCTGGTCCAGAGGGTTTATAGTACAGACCCTTAGATTAAAGGAACACGCCGACTTTTTGGGACTTTAGCTTATTCACCGTATCCCCCAGAGTTAGATAAGTTCATACATACCCTTTTCATCTCTGTGCGTGCCGTAACTCTGTCTGACGCACCCACCGGTAGCCTAGCTTAGCACAAAGACTGGAGGTAAATGGCTCCAGCTAGCATACTGCTCCCAATAAGTGACAAAATAACGCCAATATTTTCCTATTTACATGTTGTGATTTGTATAGTCACAGCGTGTACAACTAACAAGGTCACATGAGACACAGCCATCTTCTAACCGTATACATGCTGGGAACTATATTCTCAGAAGGCGAAGCACTCCTACTTGGGCGGAGTTATTCATCCAAACCATCTAGCTTTGATTTTTATGAAGAGTAGCATATGCAATAATGTGATCAAACGCTGTATGCAGTGTGTCAGGACCACCATGCATGTAGAGTGGCAAACTTTTCAAAATGATATCACTTACAACCTTCCATATTCTCACTGAACTTTGATCCTTTTTGGTTTGATTTCCTCATATCTTTGGAATTTTTTGCTTCTTCTCAACCCCATGCAAATGGAAAGCTCTCTAATTTGAAATCAGCCCTTGGTGATGGGTGAGCTGTACCAGTACCACCCCTGCAAGCCTCTCTCACACACACACACACACACACACACACACACACACACACACACACACACACACACACACACACACACACACACACACACACACACACACACACACACAGACAGCACTCTCTTTAATGTTCATAGATGCCCTCTTGCATCTTAATGAGATTCACAAGCAAGTTTTCTTTGTCTCATCTGCTCTCTTTCAGTCTCTCTCTGTTACTCATTGTTTCCTCTGTCTTTCCTTTGCTCTTACTTTCCCTCGATTCTTTTCTCTCTACCCCCATCCCACCCCATCCCGGCCCATTTTCTTATTTTATAAAAAAATAAATTAAAAAAACTGTATCATTTGAGCAAAATTGCCTCCAGAAGTCTTCCTTTTTGCCTGACTAATTTTTTATGTCTGTCTAGGATCAATATGGCTTTCATTTGGTGCCTGTGAGACACTTGTATTCAACTAAATCTGATAATGCATTATAAACATACATAGCAGGCTTGTGTTCATTTTGTAGTATAATAGCATACAATCAATGAGCCGCACGGTCATCCTCCGATTGAATCTGCATGGTTTACATGGTTTTACGTTGTCAAATCTATAATGAAAACTTTCCAGCTGAAATTAGTCTGTGTAAAATATCTTTAAACATAAATGGCAAATGCTAACTTTTGTATTATAATAAAGTGGGATAGTATTGCTTTTATTGCTGATTTGATTCCACACAGAGTTTTGAGTTATTTTAACTAATTTGAACAGATTTTTTTAACATCAATATTTTTGCAGCAATAGCAAAGAGCCATAAATGCAGCACAGAAAAAGAGAGGAAAAACAAATGTTTTTTTCTTTTCACCTCGTAAAAAAATTATCTTAAATGGAATGCATCAAAATCTATTTCACGGAACTGTACCCTCCCATTTTGTTATCCTTGATAAGGTCAGCTTGACCTCTAACACATTTCTTTGCTTCTCCTGTAAATGCTCAGAGTGAAAACAGTCATTTATTTTTCAAAGAATAGGCAAGCACTAAGTAGAGGCGAGGAGCTCCATAAATTTATGATTACTGGTTTTATTTATATGATCTTGATGAGTTATCTTACTTGGAAAGATGTCAATGCATGCAGATGCCTCAGCGGGGTTCTTCTTGTGTGCAGGATTGAATGAAAAATGCCAGTAGCAACTCCCTCTTCCCAGTATTCCACAGAAGGATGTTTATACACACCAGTTAGTCAACCTCATCTGGAGATTATCTGGAGTTATGGAATGCCTGATCTATATGCACTTCTAGAGATCTTCTCCTGCAACTCGACATTAAAAGGAGAGAATGGCAGTGCTTTAGCGTTTCTTGTCTCATATGGTAGCTGAACCCAAGTTCTGGCACTTATTAATTTTGCAGATGGCAAATATGCCCAATTAAGTCTTACTTCATTACCATGCATAATGAATAATAATGAGTTGGGTGATGAGTTCTGAATGCACTGCATAATGGTATAATAATAATGTTTGTGGTGTGGTCATGTCCAGAATAAGTCTGAGGCGCTACTGTATTTTCCATAAATTGAACGTAAATGGGAGCAGATGCAATTAAGCTCCAAAAATTATGTAAAATCATCAATTTCATCCATACAACTCGTGTGCTGTATATCAAGTATTCTGAAGCCATATGGAAATGAAAAGAGCATCTTGCTGGAAGAAAGAAAGTCATACGGATGGGGAATGACATTGGTGCGAGTAAATGATGGCACAGTGTCTTGGTTGAACTATTCCTTTAAAGCCAGTTGCTGACCAAGCCCATTGTGGATCAGTGTATTGATCCTGAGATTGAGGTCAGGAACTGCATAACCAGGGTGAGGCTTTCTGTGGAGGCATCCTGCGGCTGTAAATTCTGAGGTAAATGCAATGGGAGAGAAGGGTGGAGGGTGTAGCCTACATATTGTTTCATTGCTTTACTGGATCAGTAAAACATTTTTAGGACAAATATGGGTCTGTACTTAATTTAAATGTGGAAGAAATAAATACAAATTTACCTTCTTCTCGTTATGTGCTTGAACAAATGTGTGACGTGTGTGTGTGCATTTTAGCATTCCCAGTCCACATATAATAAACCTAATGCTGTTTAATGGCCAATATTGATTTAATATCATACCTTAGTAATAGGGAGTATTAAAGAGACTGATTTGGGGTTTGTAATTCCCTATGTCTGATATATTTTGGTTTATAAGCACTGCATAAATGCATAAAAATCCTTGGTGTTATTTATTTGCACAAGATATTTACAAATGCTATCTATCTATCTATCTAACTCTGTCTGTCTGTATGTCTGTCTGTCTATCACTGTTCAAAGGTTTGGCCTCAGTAATTTTTTTATATAAACTTTTATTTAGCAAGGGCGCTTTAAATTGATCAAAAGTGACAGTAGCTAAATAATAAGATCTAAATTAATAGTATATATCTTTAATCTACACAGTATTAAACTGTTTGTCATTGAAAGTTATTTGCTCATAGTGCTTTGGACTTTCTTTTAACTTCTTTTGCATTCACATCAGCCCTAGCTGGTGCAGTGAAGTCAGAAGTCTATAAGCCTGGAGCAATGCAGTCGGAACTTACATTCAAGCCATGTGACAAACTCCCCCAAAACTCAGTGATACATTATGGGGTCAGTATGTAAGTCCTATCAGGGGCCCTGGAGACACTGCTTAGGTAGTGCTGATAAAGCAGCGCAGTGCTGCTGGACTGTTACCCCGAACGAGAAGAACTCCCAGCTCACTGCCGGCAATAATTCACCAACCTGCTCCTTAAAACTGAAATGACTGCAAGGGCACAACAGAGTGTTGAGATTTTGTATGTTAGGGAGAAGAACAGAGGGTTAGACAGACCTGCGAATCCTCAGGCAAGATGTGGTTGTTATTCTTTTAGAGTCTTTTGTTGTGTCTATATAATTTGTTCAACACTTAATTATCCTGGTGGTGCAAATATATCACTGTATGCCATTGCCAAGATTATTTTATTGTGAATAGAGCTCTTACATTTTACTCTGCAGTAGAAAGAGGGCAGTTGTGGCCTAATGGTTAGAGAGTCGGACTTGTAACCCGAAGGTCGCGAGTTCGAGCAAGGCTAACTACCAATCGCTCACATTGTTCACGGTGTGTGTGTGTGTGTTCAATACTCACTGTTGTGTGCACTCATTTGGATAGGTGAAATGCAGAGCACAAATTCCGAGTCTGGGATACCATACTTGGCTACACTTCACTTTTAAAGTGAACTTGGAAGGCCAGTTTGGCGAGATGCCGAGTTTAAAGAGCTATCCCTTCTACAATACAAAGAATGAAGACTTCAAATGTTTTATCAATACACCTGCATTGTGAAAGTGCTCTCGGCTCATGAAAGCAGAGGGAATGCATGTGGGCATGCATGGTTTTTTTTTGCCACGGGAAGTTACAAACCACTTGGAGGCTATGTTTCACATGGGCTGGATCTAGAGATAACTGTCTTCTTCATTTCACATCTCATTGCTCCATCCTGCCGTTGTCTCACTGTCTGGTGGATTGGAGGAAGCGGCTCCCTGGCAGCTTTGATCTGCTATTGATTGACTCAGCTGCCAAGTAATGGCCGGTAATTGATCCCAAGCTTTCTTCTTTTCTTTTATTCCACAGTACTGGTGCTTCTGTCTGAAGACAGACGTGGCGACTGGTTATACGACTGGTTTTAGAACATGTAAAAAACATTAATGTTTGATGAATTCTTGTAGTATTACATTTCAATAAAGTCAGCAATAAGTGCTGGATTAAACTGTGTTGATTTAACACAGTGTGGGTTCATCGTTTAAGACTGATAAGCAAGCATTTATTAAAATCTTTGCAGAAAAGCTGGATATTGGAGTTTGCTCGGGCTCATAAATCACCATCTGCGTAATGTAATTGCAGGAATGTACAATATAGGAAGAAGCGAGTGAATTTATGAAACATAATTAAAATGAGCTGCCATATGCCAATGTGCAAATCAGCGAATGTCATGGTTCAACCTCTCTTCTTCTCTTTAAGTGGATAAACACTGATGGTTTGGTCCACGATGGTCCAATATTTTATGTTTTTCAAAATATTTTTCAGATCAAGGGTCTTTTAAAGTGGGTTGTGGTGACGACTGCAGGGGGTCTGCCAATTATTGTTTGATCTCAAACCATTTTTTGTGTGAATTTAATTAACTTTAGTTGCTTGTCTAGGTCTATGCTTGTGTGTAGGATTGTGTGTTGTAGCATTCAACCCAAAATCATATCGCTAATTATTTATTTATTTATTTATTATCTCTCTCGGTTCATGTCAGTTGTCTCAGGCCACATTCTGTTGTTTTTATGGAACCCATTCAATATGACATAATAATAATAATAATAATAATAATAATAATAATAATTGTGTCTGTCTAATTGCTTTGCCTTAAAATGTTAACATAGTGCTTTAATTTTGGCGAAACAAATTCAGAGAGGGTTAGGCTTATGGTAAGGTGTTTTCAAATACACCTTATAAACCACCCAAACCCACAGCGCTTAAGGAGATGGAGTTCATGTGGAGCGTCATTTACTGCGACCAAAACATTGAAAACAGCCGCTCTCGTGTAGTAAAACACGGTGACGTGCTTCACTCTGAAACACACTCCCCATCAGACTAGTTTTCTTCTATTGTCCACACAATGTTCCTGTCAAGATTGGTAGAGTGATTGGATTCTATATTTTACTTCCACATTGTCAACCCTGCACTGTTACCCAACTGCAAGCTGTTTGGGTACTTTAAAAGCTAATAACAAATACATTTAAAAGGACGTTCTCTCTCTTGGGATATTTTGAGACATTTTTCTAAAGAGACAAAATAAAAAGGCAACATATTAAAATGATAATAAAACAAACCGGTGCACTATGCACGTTTTTGCTTGCAAAATGGACAGAATTTTAGCCATTTACAGCATAGCTCTTGGACAGGCATTGTCAAAATGAGGACTATTCAGATGGCTGAACAGTATCCCAGAGCTGCTGTCATTGTTGAGGAAAAGTGCCTTTTTCCCAGTATGGAGCTCTGTCTCACTCCAGTGAATCCAGCAGGCCGCTGATGTTTAGTTTCTCGTTAATCTGGCTTCTCTAGATCAGCCCTCCATCAGTGAGTCAGCGGGGCCTGTCCTTTGCTCACCTCCTTTGTTTTCTTTCTCTGACACTCCAGATAGTCTGATGAACTCTCTTTTCCTCATTCCGTGCACAGGGAGGTGCACTGCTACAGTGGAGTTTCCAACCGTGTACAACTTTTCATTTGAACCTCAGAATCGAGAGAATTGCTGATAGATTAGATATCAGATGAGTTTAAATTGACCATTTGTTGATTAACCTATTTCATGATTGTTATAGGGGGAAAATTGCATGTTTGCTTGCTTACTCTAGATCAAATTTAAGGATCAACTGTTCAAAAGTTTAAGGCCAGTAAGACTCTTTTAAAGAAATGAATACTTTTATTCACCAAAGATTCATTAAATTGATCAAAGGTAACAGTAAATACTTTTACATTGTTATAAGCAATTTCTATATCTAAATAATTAAATGCTGAAAGAATCCTGAAAAAAATATAACAGTTTCCACAAACTATTAAGCAGCACGGCAGTTTTTAATTGTGATAATAATACGAAATATTTCTTATTTTTGATCAAATAAATGCAGCCTTGGTGAGCACATAAGAAACATCTTTTCAAAGACATAAAAAAATATAACTAACCCCAAACTTTTAAACTGTAGTCTATTCGTAATAATTAATCATGATATATCAAATGGAGACCTAATTGACATTTATGCTTAAATATTTTTTCTTGGATTCTTTTTTGGGGGGGAATGCCCTGGTAATCACATAACATCTCACAATATAAACTCATTATATTCTTTCAAGATCAGAATATCTGAGCTATGCAATATTTATTAATTCATATCTCTGTTCTTTAACTGCCAACATTTGTCTCGGTTGTGTCACATGGATAATTTTTTTGAAATTGAGATTTATACATCATGGAAAGCTGAATAAATAAGCTTTCCATTGATGTATGGTTTGTTATAGGACAATATTTGGCCGAGATATAACTATTTGAAAATGTGGAATCTGAGGTTGCAAAAAAATCTAAACATTGAGAAATTCGCCTTTAAAATTGTCATTTTAAGTGCGCGATTGTGCTGCATTCACTCACAAAAATAAATGTTTTATATTTTTCCGTTAAGAAATTTACAAACTTTCTTCGTGGAACATGATCTTTACTTAATACCCTAATGATTTTTGGCATAAAAGAAAAATCTATAATTTTGTCCCACACAATGTATTGTTGACTATTGCCACCAATATACCCGTGCTACTTGTGACTGGTTTTGTGATCCAGGGTCACTTTTATTTTAAACATCTGAAACAAAGTTAATACTAATATGATTTTTTTTTTTTTTTAAACTTGATATTTGAAAGAACAATATAGTATTCCTCTGGGAATGTTTAATCTGTGGTTGAAAAAAAAAAAAATCATCGTCCCATTCTGTGTTTGCATTTAAAATCAGATGTGCCTCAGAAAGGTGTGTGTGTGTGTGTGTGTGTGTGTGTGTGTGTGTGTGTGTGTGTGTGTGTGTGTGTGTGTGTGTGTGTGTGTGTGTGTGTGTGTGTGTGTGTGTGTGTGTGTGTGTGTGTGTGTGTGTGTGTGTGTGTGTGTGTGTGTGTGTGTGTGTGTGTAAGATTGAGTCACAGCTGTGCTAAACTGCCTCGATGGCTCAGATTGACTCTATGGGTAATAATAACATACTCTAAAACCAACTGGGACAGTTAGCAAGGAATCAACTAGAGACGCCTGGAAAGAAAAAGGTTTATTATTTCTTCACATGAAGCTGAATATCAAAGCAAGCATCCACATCTCCCTCAGCCTTCATTTCCCTTCCTTTTTATCCGTGATAATGGATGCCTTGCATCCCTCCCTTAGAGTCTTGTTTTTAAAGTGGGGGTTTTCTTCTCTTTTCATTTGTCTTGGTGGTGCATTTTTCCTCAGGCCTAATGAAGAAAGAATTGAATGGCAGCAATTACCTAGTCTGTAGGTTGTTCTTCTTTTATTATTAGTGAGGTTAATAGGCTGTCCTTTATTCTTTCAATATACCTGATTATTTAATTGATACCCATCAGTGTGCTGGTTATCTATAACTTTGAGAGTGCTGTTCAGTTTTTATGTACCTCAATGACAAATTGTGTACTCATGCAGCACTGGCATAGACTGATGTGCCTTTTAGTGAGCTGCTTTTTAGCAGTGACCCATAAAAGAGAACTGCCTGCACCTCTTCTTTTTAAACTTGACTTTAGACAAAAACTTGGAACTGAAATTGAACTCATCACGTCAGAGAAGTTCAGTGATGGTTTGTGCGTGTGAGCTTATCCAGATTTTTTGATTGGGCACCTATTTTCTTTGAAAGCGACATGTTTTAGTGCAATCCATATTTGCGAGGTAAGTAGGTGGTTCTTTGATGTTATCTGGAATGCATTAGGTTTGTGTTTGCACTGCAATGTGGTCACATGCGTTTCTTCACCTTGGAAATGTAGTTTTATTGATCGGATCATGAAACATTTTGGAGCCCCTATTTATGTCTGCATTTAGTTCTTAGATCTGGATTATAATATAAACTGTAAGCAGGGTCATAAAGTAAAGATATTAATGACCTTTTCACAAAAGGTAACACTTTATTTCAATAGTTCACTTTAGACATTCTACTTTGCAACTACCAGTCATTAGAGTAGGAGACCGTCTGATAACACTTTATTTTTATGCTCCACAACAGACATTCTTCTTTCTAACTTTGCAAGTACATGTTAATTTATTCTACTAACCCTAACCCCTTATTCTAATAACTCTAACACTGGATAACCAGTCTACTGAGAATTAATTGGTATGTAGTTGCTAAGTTACTTATAGTTAGTAGAATGTCTCAAATGGACTATCAAAATCAAGTGTAACCTTACAAACTATTATAAATTTAGAGACAGGAGTTGTTTAAATTAGTGCCACATCCTAGCCTGGATGCCAGCTGAACTTAGCCCCGCCCACAACATTTGAGGTCGGGAAGTTCGGTCTGGACTTGATCCGTTGTGGAGCAACTATGCTCGAACCAGAGTTGTTCGGACCAATCATATTGTCAGGGCGGGCTTTATACGATGATGGACAGATGATCAACAGTAACTTAATCATCCACATCACCAAAGAGAGCTTGGGTTGAATTCGTTTACAACAAAGATGGCTGCCGCTAGAGAATTGAGATGTGTAGATTCCGCCATCGCGTCTGTTATAGAAGATATCGACAGCGCATTCATTTTAAAAGAGGAACAGAGAACCGCGATCAAGGCATTTGTCGATCGGAAAGATGAATGAAGAACATACGTCACTTACTCCGTTGCTCTGATTGGTGGTAGGTCTATCCAATTGAGTGCAGAGGCATTTTCTTTCCTGGTTCGGTTGAAACACGCCCCATAATCACAGCCCAATGGAACAGTATCAGACTCACATTCTGACTAGAACGACGTCAGGCTAGCCACATCCACAAGTGGGCTGTCTTTTAGCCCAGACTTTGCATAACTAATTAAAATGCTACCTGGGTGATTTCCATCTCAAACTAGGATCTGTGCGATGGCAGAAGTTGGCAGCCTTGTCTGTCAGTACTCTGAGGGTTTATGGTTCTCAGAGCAGCAGTCATTAGACACGTACACATGATTAATGTGAGGCATGACTCTGCTGCTTCTGCTGTCTGCTGATATTGACGGGCCTCTGACACCAATTACAGCTGAATAATTAGTTGGGATTTCTGTTACTCATAGCACAACTAGTGCGGATCGCATGAGGCCTGAACACAAGATGGTGATCATCCTGTGCTGGGTGTGTTTTGGACCAAATAAACCAGCTAAACACCAGATTGGCCAGACTGGGTGGCCACCTGGACCAGCTTAATCAAGCTAAGACCAGCAAACCATCTTACCCTGCTTGGCGGAAAAATAGCTTGAACCATCATAAGATGGTTTTTCCTGGTCAGGCTAGTCTGATTTGCTGATTTTTAGAGGGATTTTGGGCTCTTATCAGATGGTCACCAACTAAACAAGCTACAATATATATACATAAAAAAGTAATATGCACTGTAAAAAAAAAAATACATCCCCAAGTCAAAAATTTCTAGTGACTGGTTACATCTAAATTTTTCAATTAGTCTGACGTATTATTTCTCATTGAGCCAATGTTAACAGACTATTGCAACAAGAATTACACTTGGGCCAATTTAAAAATTTAGATGTGACCAGTCACTAGAGGAGAGGTTAGACATTTTTTACAGTGTGTGTATTATTTGCAGCCTGCTTAAATACATTAAATACGTGTTTGTACAATATTATAATAGTAATACACTATTGTAATGACAGCTGTGGATGCAAATAAAGATGAGAAACAGATTTAATTGTAGAATAGAGTAGGCTATTATGTGTATTAGCACCCTGCTTTGTGTGAATGTATTGAATTATGTTTGATTAGTATAATAATAGAAATGAGCCATAATAAATGTAAGTCTAATGTAGTCTAATATTACTATAATAATAATAATAAAAGTGCTAGAAACAACTATTCACAAGCAAATTATTTATGATTTGTTGACACAAACCATTTTAAAGTGGTACCCAATATGTATAATAAATGATACTCACTCTTAGTCAGTGAGTGTGGAAAGCTCGGAGTGTTCTGACTGACCTTCATCCACCTTGTTACCTAGATAATGAGCTGTAGGTGGTGTGCCCTGGTCAGAGAGCCGTCTGGCTGCAGACGGAAATGGGTTCAGCAGAGAAAGGGGAGCTCCGCTAGGGGCGAGAAGGCCAACGTTACACAAGGAAGCCATTTATAGGGTCTTGGCTGCAGGGCTAATTCTAACAGACGGAGCTTAGTTCAACAGCAATGAGTCTCTGCATTAAATAAACACAAACTAGACAAAGAATATAGAGTTAGAAAATCAGATAACAGGCAGGGAAGAGAGCTCAGAGAGAACGTATAAGAAACACATTCAAGTTGGTGGAAGAAGAAAAAAACAGTTGGAGACAGAGATGCAATATTCAGCACTGCTGCACTGAATGGTACATCACTTTCTATGACGCACGGTCTCCAGAGATATGGAGGAGGACCAGAATCTGTCCGCAGAGCATGGCGCAAGTTCCTTGTATAATTACCACCCTGTCTAGGATGTATCCTGTAATTTGATTCATGTCAAAAACCTGTCAGAAATGTTGCTGACGTCAGTTTGAGAAGAATGAGAAAGGACATTAACATTTTGAGTCTTATTATAAAGAAAGAAGGACAGAAAAATGCCTCTCATATCTAATCATTCTTGTCTCTTGCCCTTGGAATATGCCCTTTATAATATGACACACTCAGCGGGGTTGAGCTGTGCTCAGTTTAGGTGTTCTTTTGCTCAGACTTCTTACAGATCAGTTTGCCCATGTTTATTAAATGTGTTTCCACCTCTGCTGCCATATTAAAATAGCAAAGATCAATAATTCAGCTTCAGTGGGAGTATAAATTCTCCTCTCTTCTCTCACAACTCTCAAGTCTCTTTAAACACAAAGAAGGTAAACATTTGTTCATATCCGTTTAATGAGAGTGTTGTGTCTAAAGGATTGGCTTTTAGAACTGCCATTCAAGGAGGTCTATAAAACTGTAAACTCTTAAAACTGTAAAATCTTTCTAAAATAAGATAATTTCAATTCACCTCATGAGAGTTGCTCAGCTGTAGCACGCTCAAATCTAAGTTTAAGTTTATTGTCCTTTCGGAAATTCTTTTGTGTCTGTGGCACCCTTCAGTCATCACCAACACCAAATGACAAATACAAACAAACAGCAAAAAGTAACAAAAGTACCTTACAAAATACAACAGATATCAACAACATGCCTCTCGCAACAGCAAAGTCACTGCCATAGATGTAAAATGACAACTGTGATATCACAAGAATTTATTTAACAGAGCTATACTGGAGGATATAATATCTTTGTGCATGGGCAGTCAATAATAATTGTACCCTATACCTTCAACCAGATGGTAACAACTCATATGCCCCACAAAGAGGGTGTGATTCATCACGAAGAATTACATGGCTTTTCCTCACAACTTGAGATTCACAAAAAGTTGTCATACCAGATTGCTGTTTACCTGCAATCTTACTATCCATAATTATTAACAATCATATTTAATTTGTTCATATTTGCTACATACAGCGAGATACTTCTCAAGCAACAGAGCTACAAGTCAAAATACTTAAATTCTACAAATGTATTCAAACATATACAATGAATATGCAATATATAGTGCATATGTTTAGAAAAATGCTCCTCTCTAGACAAATTTTTTTCTAGCTAACTAGAAATCAACAACTAAAAGATGGATTTGGGGATTTAAGAAACAATATCGGTACATCAAAATTAAGATAAATTAAAATCGAGTAATCAATATTGACAAGCCTACTAGAGATTTATACATGTGAATAACTATGGTTGCAGACAGTCAACTTGTGTTCAATAGAGTAAACAGACCAGCTTTGCCCGTTCCAATATGCCGAATGGCTTACGTATATCGGCCCGTAGAAACAGCCGTTATGGTTATAGCATCTACGTTACAGTCTGGGCTAACTGCTTAGGCTAATCAGCAAGATCTTGACCCTATGATTTGTACAGCATGAGATTTGATTTGGGGGACTAAGTTCTATGTATTGTAATAGAAAATTCTCATTTTAGTTGTTAAGTTTAGTTTTACGGTCAGAACTTGGGTTTCATCATTTACAGTTGTAATCGAAATAATTCAACATCCATTGCTATTCAGGTTTATTGGCAAAATTTATAGACGTTCAGCTGCTTGCAATGAACAAATCAAACAAAAGTAATTGAAGTAGCTCAACACAACAAATGTTTCAAGTGGTTTCCCCAAATTAAACTGAAAATGCCACTTTTAATTACTTCTGCAGTCTCAAAGTTATTTTACCCCTTCATGGCAAGCATCTTAGAACACCCTTTTGCTGTTATGATCTGCTGCAAACGAGATGTTTAACCAGAAATCAGCTTCTGGCAGCGTTTCTGAGGAATCTTAGCCCATTCCTCATGAGCAATGGCCTCCAGTTTAGTAATATTTTTGGGTTTGTGTGCTGCAAGCTTTTTCAAATCCCACCAGAGATTGTACATCAAGTCAGGTGACTGTGATGGCCACTGTAGAATCTTCCAGGACTTTTTCTGCAACCAAGCCTTGGTGGAATTTGAGGTATGCTTGGGATCGTTGTCCTGTTGGAAGGTGAAGGTCCAATGACACCGAAGCTTCAGTTTTCTCATATGACGTTTTCTCATAGGATTTCCTGATACTTCAATGAATCCATCTTGCCTTCCACACGCTGCAGGTTTCCAGATGCAAAGCAGCCCCAGAGCATCACCGAGCACCCCCATGCTTAACTGTAGACAGAGTGATCTTTTCAGCATATGTTTCATTCTTCTTCCTCCAGACATACCGCTGATCCATAGGGCCGAAAAGTTCCAGTTTTGTTTCATCGCTCCATGGAACAGAATCCCAAAACTTCTGTGGCTTATTTATTTGTTTTTGAAAAAATTAGAGCTGACTTTTCTTGTGCTTTTGGGTCAGTAGTGGTGTATGTCTTGGAGTTCTGGCATGCGTTTATTATGCGCCTTAATGTGCAAGCTGAAACCTCAGTGCCTGATGCCACCAAGTCTTGCTGCAGGTCTTTTGCAGTCATTCAAAGGGTTTTTCTGAACCTGCTTTCTCAGAAATCTGTTTGCAGCCATTGATAGCCTCCATTTTCTGCTCCATCCAGGTAGTATAACCACTGTTCCTTTAACTTTGAACTTGCAAACTATGCTTCCAACGGTGTCTCTAGGAACATTTAGTGCCTTCGCTATCATGTTCCTTGTTTCTGAAGGGCGATGATATCTTCTTTTAACTTTTTGAACCATTCATTTGACTTAGCCAAATTTCTAACATGCAGTCAAACGTGACACTTAACAAACCTAGCCAGTTCAGATATTTCATGTGTTCTAGCTCAAGCACACCTGCTGCAGCTAATGAAGCCCTTGATTAGTTGCATCAGGTGTGCTTGCGACAACACCTGTTTTTCAGATTTGTGCTGTTGTGAGAATAATTTTGAATAATTTTGAAAACTGTAGAAGTCATTAAAAGTGGCATTTTTAGTTAAATTCGGGGAAACCACTTGAAACATTTGTTGTGTTGGGCTATTTTAATTACTTTTGTTTGATTTGTTCATTGCAAACAGCTGAAAGTCTGTACATTTCGCCAATAAATCTGATTTGCAATGGGGTTTGAATAATTTCGATTACATTTGTACACTTGTACAACAATGAAAGTTCTGTTCCAAACAGTGACACACTGACATGTGCTGGTTGTTGTTTGTGATGTAATATGCATGGTGTTGCCACTTTGCTTCAGCAGAGTGCCACTGGTGTCAGCAGGAAAGTTTCATGCTCACCTGATCTCATTGGACATGCTTCAAGGGTTAGACGTTTTTGAGTCTTTCAGTTTCCAGTCAGGCAGTCGCCGTGGTTGAAGAGAATCTAATTTAAACATTGAAACATTAAACCAGCCTCTCCTGGCTGACTGGCCTCAAATGGCAGACATATGACTCCCATCTTCTCTTTCAAGGCAATCACAACCCCCTCTGGAGTCATATATTTTAAATCCATTGTCACTACTTTGGTGTGTGTTTGTTGGTGTGCAGCACATTGACCTTATACCATGAAGCAAAACGCTTCATTACACTCTGCTAGTAGAGAGTGAATGGTTCAGCTGAGATTCATTTGTAGTTGAGTGAAGGGTCCTGATCTCTTTTTTTTAGCAAGAGGGAAAAATACAGTGTTTGCCCATTATAGAGGTCAATCAATGCCTGATGTCTATTGCTGACTGTACTGTAAAATGTGTACCCGTAATTTGAATGGCAGTGTACTGAAGTTGATGGAGATAACAGAAACAAATAACAGAAATAACACATACAAATAACATGTAATAAAAAAGACAAATAACAGAAGAGCATTAAGCATTACAAAAAATATATGCAAGTCATTCACAGTCACACCCTAATGACCTATGCATGCTTGTTGCTCTTAGGCCCCGTTTACATGATGGGAAAACGCAGATATTTCCCTGCGTTTTGGCCTGTCATTTACACGAAAACGCCGTTTTTATCCCAGAAAACGATTATTTTTAAAAACTCGGGCCAAAGTGGAGATTTCTGAAAACGCCGGTTATGTGTTGCCGTGTCAACTGGGAGAAACGGGGTTTTAGGTTCTCCAACGTCACATTATGCGCCAGAAAATGCTTACGTCATGTGAGCGCCCTATGTTTAGAGTTTGTTCCATACTGTCTATGAGTTTGTTTGGCTACTATTTGATCATGGATGCTGTTAAAGTGGTACTCATTTTTACTTTTGTGAAAACGCTTTTGGCCTGTTTGCATTTGCTTCGCTGTCTGTCCACACGAACGAACCTCGCGCCATGTCTATTGTTTTGAAAGGAACAGGAAGTCGCTCGTGCTATTCGTCGTTGTCGATTTTGAGGATTCTGATTGGCTTGCATGGCTTTATCCTTCTCCTTACACTGCCGCCCCTTTGTATTTATGCGGGTTGATGTAAACGGCAACTGTTATTGAAAACGATATTGTGTGCACGATGTTATTTTTGAAAACGGAGGGGGAGAAATATTCGTTTCTCTAAATACCCGGCTATGTGTAAATGTGGCCTTAGATGGTCTCCCACTCAGGGGTGCGTTTCCCAAAGCCAACTGGTTATAGTCTCCCACAATGGAAATTGCGATCATAGTTGGCCAACAATGCTTTTGGTAAACACACCCCTGGTCAGCAGGGTTGGTCAAAATTTTGAAAATAAGAATAGACTCCAATTTAATTCATTAGTTGAAATTTCACTTGATTTGTCCACTTCCCAAATTTAAATTGGACTTTAAACGACAGGAAATTTACTGGAAAAGTGTCTTTAATACATATAAATTCAACAAACTTTAAGATTTAAGAACTTTAAGAACATTCAAAGTTTGTCCTGACTTAACCAGACAAAATCTAGTCATCTTAGGGTGGTTTAAGATATTTTTTTCAGCAAAGATTCCAACAAGGCATCTTGACTAGATGAAAAAAAAAAAAAAAAAAAAAAAATTGTCATAGTTTACTCACCCTCATATTGTTTCAGGCCTCTCTGACATTCTTTCTCCTGCAGAACACAAAAGAAAATACTTTGAAGAATGTTGCTATAATAACCAGACAATTTTGGTGACCATTTTCTTCCATTGTGTGGGAAAAAAACTAAACAACAACAACAAAAAACAGAGACACTGAGACATTTCTCCGAATATCTTCTTTCATGATCCACAGAACAAATGAAATTGGAATGACATGAGGGTGAGTCAATGGTGACAGAATTTTTTTTGGGGGGGTGAACTGTCTCCTTAATGAGTTGGAATATAAATTGATTTGGCTACTTGAAATGGCATGTGTAGCTGATTTGCAATTTTGCAAACATAAATTTTTCTTGTTAAAAATTATATCTTTTTATAGTTATTAATTTTCATTTGAATTCTGCTTTGATTAAACTCAATTGTAATTCCTGTTTACTAAAACCAGCATGTCATTTTAGTCTGGTTTAATATGTTTTTTGCAACAGGGATTCCAGTAAGGCCTCTTTACAAGATTAACCGGCAAAATTTCCTTGGTCAACCAGCATCCATCCATTAATCCATTTTACAAACTGTTTGTCCTATGTTGGGTCACGGGAATGCTAAAGCCTCTCCCAGCTAATTGAACCATTGACAAGGAAACACACTTGGATGGATGGCTTGTCCATCACAGGGCTAACACACACAGGAATAACAGTTGCACTCAGCAAGGACTAAAAAAAAAGAGGTCTTCTCAGCAAGGACTAGCCATCTATAACAAACTCAAATTAGCAAGAGACTGTTAAACTTGTAAAACAATGTCTTGCTCTGGCATTAGGATTTTAGCTCTACATATTTTAGCTCTTAAATGCTGATCTTAGGCATAGAGAATCCTGCAACAATTACAATCCAGATACTGTCAAAGTACAAGTATTGACAACTACTGTATATAGTGATTTTCTTTTCTTTCATTTAAAACAAGAATTTTGTGAATTTGACAGGAGAGGGATCTTCTAAATATATGTTTTCAGGCTTCATTTGAGTTCTGAGAGGACTATTAAGGGGCATGGATGAAGATACTGCTTACTCATTCCTTTCATTCCTTTTGCAGAAAGAGGATTACATATAGTAGTCTTCCAAATCCTGCTCAACGATACCCTCACAGTACATCAAACGAACTTGAAAATCTGGGATTATTTCTGGGACAAAGGGAATGAGGTGATGGGACTAAAGTCCGGAAAGCAAGTAGTGGGTGGACATTTATTATTAGTTAGGAAGGAAACATAGCAAAGATACTTAGTCTGCTTAAATGCCACAGTTAAAATTGAATTGTGTAATTTCTGTGCCACAAGCATCACCAAATGCAATTGAATTCGTCAAATACTGACCCATCCAACAGACAGATATGACTATGTTGACTATGTTGGCCTGGTTGGGAATCATCCAACCAATATACAGTTGCTTCTATTTAAAAAAAAAACGTTTGACAATGGATGCTTATAAAAATTATATATTTTTGTATTCTAGAAGAATAGGAAACAGCTCATTGTATATGTATATTTGTTCTTGCCTGACTGGATGGTAAAGATAATTTCAGAAGAACATACTGTGAGCTTCCTGATTGCTGAGTTACAGTAATTATGCAAACATGACTTGCCTTTAAAAGCAAACTGCACTGCACTGCCGAATCCCAATCTCATGTCTTTTCTCTTCTTCATCTGAGGCTAATGAAGGTGAACAGGTGCACAATAGTTTCTCAGTTTCTGTGTGGCATAAAATAAACCTTTTGAAACTATACTTTTGAAATCAAATATATATAATTATACACGTGTATATAAATGTGTGTGTATATATATATATATATATATATATATATATATATATATATATATATATATATATACAGACCCTTTCCAAAAAATTTGAATATCATGAAAAAAAAAATGTATTTCCATAATTCCATTCAAAACGTTAAACTTCCATAGATTATAGATTCAGGGCCCACAACTTAAACGATTTCAAGTATTTAGTTGTTTATTTGTACATAATTTGGGCTTCCAGCTCATAAAACCCACGAAAACAGGATTTCAAAAAATTTGAATATTACATGAAATCACACAGTAATACCATGGTCATTGAACCAGGTTTTGGTTCTTTTGGCAGTGTGGGCAGGTGCAAATCCTGCTGGAAACTGAAGTCAGCATCTCCATAAAGCTTGTCTGCTGAAGTGCTCTGAAAATGTCCTGGTAGACGGCTGCGTTGAGTGGGCAGCACAGTGGACCAACACCAGCCGATAACATGGCTCCCCAAACCAAAACAGACTGTGGAAACTTCACACTGGACTTCAAGCATCTTGGATTGTGTGCCTCTCCATTCTACCTCCAGACTCTGGGACCTTGGTTTCCAAATGAGATGCAAAATTTGCTCTCATCAGAAAAGAGGACTTTGGTCCACTGTGCTTTATTAAATCCAGAGTCAACGCAGCCGTCTACCAGGACATTTTCAGAGCACTTCATGCTTCCTTCATTTTCCAGCAGGATTTGCACCTGCCCACACTGCCAAAATAATCAAAACCTGGTTCAATGACCATGGTATTACTGTGTAATTACTGTGTAAAATTTCATGTAATATTCAAATTTTTTGACATCCTGTTTTCATGGGTTTTATGAGCTGGAAGCCCAAATTATGTACAAATAAACAACTAAATTCTTGAAATCGTTTAAGTTGTGGGCCCTGAATCTATACTCTATGGAAGTTTAACGTTTTGAATGGAATTATGAAAATAAATAAACTTTTCCATGATATTCAAATTTTTTGGAAAGGGTCTGTATATAATTCTGACAACTCTTTTAAAGAAATATTGGCCCTGAAAGTTTGAGTTAGAATAGTTTACAATAGAACGATTATAAAAAGTGGACTAGTAAGTAGATGAGTTTACCTTTTCTGCTTGATGACGTTTAATGTCCCCAACAACCTCTGTGATCCCATTTAGCCAATTGTTAGTAAGGTTTCTAAAAACCACAAGGGGATATCACTGATGTATTTTGTGTTGTAGAATAAAACATGAAAATATCTTGAACTTGTGTTAACCACAGAGCTTATTTCAGGCATTTAACCAAAAACCCAATCAAAAAACCCTATTGACTTCAAGATGATGGAACCAGAAGTGCTAAAATGTTATTGAATGTTGTATTAAAGCAATCACGCAATTGTACTGTAATCAAATGACACATGCTGTCATTGCTAGTTGTAACATTCATATTAGTTATATTTAATTAACTATTGTAGGCATCTTTTGAACAAGAAAAATATAAGAACAATACTAAAATATGTTGCTATTTAATCAGCAATCAACTAGCAAAAACAAGTTAGACTTGGCTTTGCAAGTTAGAGAAACAGCAAATTAAAAAGAATTACACTTTTTTTGTTGGAGCATAAATTTACCATGTTTTATCTGCACATTCACACTTCTCAAGCCACCGCCAGACAGAACAAACATCCATATCTACTATCTCTACTGCCATCCCACTTTCACCCCCTCTGCTTCCCTCAGCTCCATCACTCTTTTCTTTCTCAGCTCTCCTGTTCTCTGTCTCTAATGAATTTTTGATGCTGTATGTTTCTTTCCGGTGGGTTGGGCTCACGTCCCAGTGTCGTGTGGAGGAGGCAGGGCCAAGATGGCCACCCGGCTGTCGTTTATTTTTATCCTTCTTTACGCAAGTGGGAAACAGTCCTAGGGCGTGGTGCAGGACTCTGATTGGCTCTCAGTCTCAGTGGGATTGCATGATGGCAATGCCCCAGAGGGTAAGGCAGGAGCCATTTTCTTTGGCACGCTGTAGTGAGGGATCACTGCTGAGAGATATCATTGTTTTGGAGATGGTAAGAACCACCTTCAGAGAGAACGTGCATCTGTTTATTCTGGACTGGCCAAATCAGCTTCAAATGCCTTTTCATCATAAACCAGTTTGCAGAGTCATTACGGCTCTGTTCATTTTTTGGCCAATGATATTATTGAAAATGTAATGATGTTTATGAATTAATAATTCATGATTTTTGTAAAAAAAAAAATTATACAAATAAAAATACTTATTGGAAAAATAATGTTTAAGATATGCACGCATATAAGGAAATACGTTAAGTTTTACTTGATGGTTGCACCATATGACATTTTTAGAGACATTATTAACAAAAAAGTGTAAAAGTTCTTAAAAACCATACGAAACTAAGATTAATACAAAGAGTACACTTTGAAGAGATATATTTTTTTTTTTATTACTCTTATTTGTAATTGACCCTCATCCAGTCTATGTTTACATTGTGTCCGTTCACACATGATTCATGATCCAGGTAAAGCTGGAGCTCTGACCTCTTTGTAGATCAATATACTTCAAAACAGATGTAAATTTTTTGTGTTATAGAAAAAAGGCCAAGTTGATAAGAACAATATCCAGTTCAGTATGATACAGTTAAAAGTCACATAAGAAAAAAGGTAAAGCTGAATTTTTTTTTTTTTCATTCATGAATAAAAAAAATTAAACCCATCCTCTTGGGTGCCCTTATGCGCAGAATCTTTTTAATTAGCTTCTCCAATTACCTTTACCATTTATTCATCTGCTGGCTAAGTAATAGCTACAGAAAACCTTCCCTAATGTAATAGCCTAAAATAAAACTTATTGGGTTTTTCTCCAGCAGGCCATAGTAAAAAATGTGTGGGCTGATGCTGTTCAGCCTGTCACCTACACTATACAACCTAAAACTCGGAAGAAATAACCCAGACTCAAGCTTTTTATTAGTCAATAACCATGCTGTAACGGTCACCAGCTGGAGTGCCCTTGAAAGCCACCAGAGGGCACTCCACACCAGACTATCATGATTCACTCACAACTACACTTCCCATAATTCACTGCCCGGACTCATCATCCCTGATTATCGCATTCACCTGTGTCTCATTATATTGTTTAGTTCACCCTATATAAGCCTGGTTCACCTCATTATCATTGTGAAGTTTTGTATGTTGTTGCACTGCACTTCTGAGCATTTTCCCTGGTTTTCATGTCTCTTGGTTTTTGGATTTCTTGCCTGTTCCCTGGATTACTCTCTCGCCTCTGACCCCTGCCTGTTTTGTTTTGTTTGTTTGTTTGTTTGTTTGTTTGGACTGTCTACCTGTGTTTTGACCCTTTGCCTGTTTATTGGATTTCGTCTTTGGATTACCCCTTAATAAAGCTGCATTTGGATCCTCAACCTTCGTGTCTCGGAGCAGTTCGTGACAGAAAACTTCGCCTAACCAAGATCCAGCAGCGACGACCAACCATGAATCCAGGAGCACAGATTATGCGTCTCCGTCAGGGAGACCGGCCCATAGAGGAATACGTCATGGACTTCTTGGAGCTGGCTCGCTTGACCGGTATGGATGAACAATGCCTTATGATCTTTTTTCGGGGAGGACTATCTGAACCGCTAAGTTCATTCATGCCCTTGCATGATCCTCATGGGACTTTAGAGCACTATATGGACCTGGCCCTTTTGTTGAGCGGCTCATCGTTTACTGTGGGGGTGGTAGAGAAGGAGCTCCGTGAACCAGCAGTATCCCCTCAGCCTGATCTTCACGTCATGCCCGCCCAGCCTGAGAATCTTCACGTCACGCCAACCATAAAGCCTGCCACCGGATCGGTCTATGGGCGTCCAGGACTTATTTCCAAATTGACAGATCCACCGCTGATATCAGCACGTACTGCTAAGAGGGCCGCCCGAACAGAGTCTCGTTCCGCCGAGACCACCGTCCCAGGGTCTCGTCTTGCCGCGACCACCGTTCCAGGGCCATATCCTAAGATGGCCACCGTTCCTGAATCTCTTCACGTCAGCCCTGCCGAGCCTGAGCTTCTCCACGTCAGTCCTGCCGAGCCAGAGCCAGAGCTTCACGTCAGTCCTGCCGAGCCAGAGCCAGAGCTTCACGTCAGTCCTGCCGAGCCAGAGCCAGAGCTTCACGTCAGTCCTGCCGAGCCAGAGCCAGAGCTTCACGTCAGTCCTGCCGAGCCAGAGCCAGAGCTTCACGTCAGTCCTGCCGAGCCAGAGCCAGAGCTTCACGTCAGTCCTGCCGAGCCAGAGCCAGAGCTTCGCGTCAGTCCTGCCGAGCCAGAGCCAGAGCTTCGCGTCACTTCTGCCGATCCAGAGACTGTTCGCGTCACTTCTGCCGATCCAGAGACTGTTCGCGTCACTTCTGCCGATCCAGAGACTGTTCGCGTCACTTCTGCCGATCCAGAGACTGTTTACGTCACTTCTGCCGATCCAGAGACTGTTCACGTCACGCCCGCCGAGCCGGTGTCTTCGGACAAGATGGCCGACTCCTCGCCTGTGTCTTCGGACAAGATGGCCGACTCCTCGCCTGTGTCTTCGGACAAGATGGCCGACTCCACGCCTGTGTCTTCGGACAAGATGGCCGACTCCACGCCTGTGTCTTCGGACAAGATGGCCACCGCATCCTCTGAGCCTGTGTCTGTTCCTGAGCCTGAGCCGGTGTCTGTCCCTGTCCCTGAGCCGTTGTCTGTCCCTGAGCCGTTGTCTGTCCCTGAGCCGTTGTCTGTCCCTGAGCCGTTGTCTGTCCCTGAGCCATGGCCGCCTGAAGGGTCGTCTCCTCCCTGGCCGCCTGAAAGGTCATCTCCTCCCTGGCTTCCTGAACCGTCTGCTCCGCCCTGGCCGCCTGAAGGTTCGTCTCCTCCCTGGCCGCCTGAAGGTTCGTCTCCTCCCTGGCCTCCTGAAGGTTCGTCTCCTCCCTGGCCGCCTGAAGGGTCGTCTCCTCCTGATCCGCCCTGGTCGCCTGCACAGCCTGATCCGCCCTGGTCGCCTGCACAGCCTGATCCGCCCTGGTCGCCTGCACAGCCTGATCCGCCCTGGCCTCCCGTCTTGCCGCAGTCTCCAGGTCGTTATCCGCTCCACGGGCCTGGCCCACCATCCCGCCCCCGGGTCCGCCTCCGCTCCACCTCCCTCCTGGACAAGTTTAGAGCGTCTGGAAGCCGCTCCTTTGAGGGGGGGCTATGTAACGGTCACCAGCTGGAGTGCCCTTGAAAGCCACCAGAGGGCACTCCACACCAGACTATCATGATTCACTCACAACTACACTTCCCATAATTCACTGCCCGGACTCATCATCCCTGATTATCGCATTCACCTGTGTCTCATTATATTGTTTAGTTCACCCTATATAAGCCTGGTTCACCTCATTATCATTGCGAAGTTTTGTATGTTGTTGCACTGCACTTCTGAGCATTTTCCCTGGTTTTCATGTCTCTTGGTTTTTGGATTTCTTGCCTGTTCCCTGGATTACTCTCTCGCCTCTGACCCCTGCCTGTTTTGTTTTTGTTTGTTTGTTTGTTTGGACTGTCTACCTGTGTTTTGACCCTTTGCCTGTTTATTGGATTTCGTCTTTGGATTACCCCTTAATAAAGCTGCATTTGGATCCTCAACCTTCGTGTCTCGGAGCAGTTCGTGACACATGCTTTAATTAGGCACATTCCTTAGTTTTCTAGCTTATTGCAATTTGAATCATAGACGTAAAAGGGCCAATGACATGACACTCTTTTTGTCTAATAATGTATTCAAAAATGCTTTAAATTGCATTGTTCATTGTTCATTCTTAGGTCTTATTTTTAGAAAAAGTCATGCAACCAACATATAGGAATAAAGAAAAAAAAAAGAAAAAAACATAACAGGAAAGCTACAGATCCCCATGACTGTCAAGTCTCTTTAAATTTCAGATTTATTATGACAGGGCAAGGTTGGCTGAGGTAGTAAAATGTCATGTGGTGTGACTCCCCCAAACATAATGAAATTTATACATGAGTAATTCATGATATTAATAAAACATGATAATTATAATCATAAAAAAGTTTTAACTTTACCTTTTGTAATAATAATAATTAAAGGCACACTATGCAAGATTTGTACCTTAATATAACAGCTTCGAAATCATTTCGATGGTAAACGAACTCGTGGGGCGAATCATCCCGATAGCAAAGCAGGGGAGAGGGAGAACGCAGCTGGCAAAACCAGCAATGCAGGTTTGAGTGGTGGTGCCCCGCCAAATCTCGCGAGAATCACGACTTGCTTTACGGCACGACGTCACATAAATCAACAACCTATGAAGCACGCATTTCAGATGTGAATCATGGCAGAACGATGAAGAAAACGAAGAAAGCGCGGTCGGAAGAGTGCAGAGACAGCTCTGCGTGAGTGGTATTTACAACAGTAACGTTAAATACAAGTACTCCACAGCGACTCTAGGGGTCGCTGTTTGAGAAAAACGGAAACTGCATAGTGTGCCTTTAAAATTTGTATAGTGCACTCACAAATATTCAACATTTAAAGAATTATGTTAATACTTTTACTTGATATTTATTGGAGTCATTCAATTTAAACTTTTTTATGAATTTTTTTTGTTTGTTTTAGGTGTGACTATTTTTCGAAACCATATAACCAGTAGGAATGCATATATATATTTAAAAAAAACTTGGCACAGATTTTCATTTTCTTTATTTTATACACTTATTTTTCATTGACCCAAAAACATCATTACAGTACAGCTCATAAAGTGTTTTTTTCCCTCCCCACACAGTGTATATCTGTGTTCTCCCTGTGTGGCTGCTTATCCAGAAGGTGTAAGTTTGACCTTTAGCATGTGGTTTCTGTTCCTTTCCATCTCCTCATTCGAGCAGCAGTGAGCAAGCCTTTAATCTGGCAGTCTAGAGGTGTGTGGGCTCTGCAGGTTAAGATGCCGAGTAACAGCTTTTTAGGGGCAGCAGATGTTCCTGTACTGGTTTTAATTGGGCCTCATGATGGCAACCCTCACCACAGTGCCTTTGAACGGACAGATAGGGGGCACCACTGATTAAAGGAGAAACCTGTTAATTGCTCAATTGTGTGACTTCGAGCACAGCACTTATGCATATGAAGCTGTCTATGACATCACTGTATAATTGATGGCTAGTGACCTCCCAGGGAGTGTTTGGCTCAGTGCATTCAGCAGAAGCTTCTCATAGTGGCCATTAAATTACTTTTTTGTTGTTATAGCATACAAAGGACATTCTGCTAACCTGAATTTGAAAGCGTACACACATTATAATTATGGTTGAGATAAGAAGCTCTCCCGCAAATAGATGAGCTTTTGCATTACAAAAAAATGGTACCTCTAGAGAGGTTTTAGATCAAGGTAATTACTGCACCTCGTATTGTTGCTAAAGCTGGCTTGTAACATAAGCAAATTAGAAGTCTATCCACTGGTCTTTATGGTTGACGTTTAACAGCGGGGGATTAGAAGAGTGTGCCATTGTGAATACCAACAAATCACAATAAACAAAGCCTGGCCTCATCGTGGCAACACCCAAGCCTAATTAATAGAGTTCCAAGGGAGATACATTTGCATATGCAAATTTCATGACCATGTTAGGAAGCATTCGATGCGAGCGGCTTTGATGTTGATTTATCGATGGTTCTTTACAACTAAGGTTTTGTACATAGCAGGGCTAGATCAGCCAGTGACTGGGGCTTCTACTCAGTCTCATGTAGGGGCTGGTATCCAGGGAGAAGTGTTCAAAGGGCCGCTCTTTGTTCTCAGTGTCTGAGGGAGACCAGCGTACCTCTCCACATTAATTAGAGTTTAATGGCAATCGATAGGTCTCAGGCCCTGAAGAAAAAAAATATTGATTTGTTCAAATGTCAAGATGAAACAGTTTTGCGCAAAAGGTGGGTGGAAGCTGGGCTGAATATGGATCATGGGGTGCTAAGGTTAGATGGTTTTTAGAGTACATCAATCCGGAGGCCTTCATGTAAAAACACATGTGCTAGCAGAAAACAAACTGAATTTAATGTATATGTACACTCACACAACACAAAGTAAGGAATCTGTTTAGTAGAAGTTGTCTCTGTGCAAATATTTACATACGAATGCATGTTAAATGACAAAACTGATGTCATCTGAATCAGCAGGATTTCACATTTTGTTTAATGTGATTATATTACATTTACCTAAAAGTTTAAAAGGGAGATAGTTTAAGTGTGATATTGAAATTGGTATTAAGAATTGTGAAACTTCAATGGTATTTAACATGTTGGTATGGTTACAGCCTTATTTTAACAAAAACATCTGTTGCGATTTTCAAGAAATAACATTATTCGTCTAATCATGATATATGCAAAATGCAATTTTTTCCAAAACGTGATAAAACATACATAACAAGCATAAAACAAAGGCATGACGAGGCATGGAACTCAAAACAAGGACATAAACTTACATGACATTACAGGAAACATTCAATGCTCAACAAAGACACAGGGCAAACATGAGGGCTAAATACACAAGACTAATGACAAGACAAGGGACACCTGTGAACAATTAAACAATGACCCAATGACAACATGACACAGACAAGGAAACACATGGCAGGATCACATGATTAGAACAGGGGATCACATGACAGACAAGAACAAGGAACAAGAAACAAAACCCACAATGTGACATAGCCCCCCCTCTATGGGCGGCTCCCGACACCCATCAAAACCAAAAACACAATAGTTCAGGAGGGTGGTGGAGTGGAGGCGGTCTTGGGGGAGGGATGTAGGGCCAGGCTCGTGCAGGGGAATGGGACCAGGACATGGCGGGCCTGGGCCATTGGGTGTGGGCGGACCTGGGCCGTGGAGCAAGCCAGGGCGGTACCGGCATAGCAATGGTCCAGGGCGGCGTCAACAGTTCAGGGAAGCAGGGCGGAGTAGGCGACCAGGGCGGGGCAGGCTGTGCAGGGGGCTAGGGAGGCGCCGACAGTTCAGAGGGCCAGGGAGGCACGGCAATAAGCCTTAATCAGGTACCTACTGCCCCTCCCCAAAATTTTCTTGGGACGAGACTCTGGCGTGGCAGCGGCCATCTCGGGACGAGAGTCGGGAACGGCGGTGGCCATCTCGGGACGAGACTCGGGAACGGCGGCGGCCATCTCGGGACGAGACTCTGGCGTGGCGGCCATCTCGTTGGCCATCTTGTCCGAAGACACAGGCGTAGACACAGGTGTAAAGGCTGCCATCTTGTCCTAAGACAAAGGCATAGAGTCCTGTCCTGCCGAGCCTGCGGCCATCTTGGCCAGAGACGAACTCTCAGGCGTGACAGCCAACTTGGGTGAGAGCTCGCTGGCTGGAGCCGATGTGTGTGCTGCCCACACACACAAAATAGCTGTGGTGACTATCATGAGTGCTGTATCATCTGGAACGGTCTCAGGTGCAGCAGCCACCTTGTCCAAAGACACAGGCACGGCTGACCTGGTGTGAACAGTCTCTGGCTTGGCAGGCACGACGTGAAGCGACTCAGGCTCGGCAGCGGCCATGACAGGTTGAAGCTCTGGCGTGAATGCGCTGGCGAGCAGTGTGAGCACTGGAGTTGGCAACATTAGAGTGGGCATGACGTGAACTGTCTCAGGCTTAGAGGATACTGTGAGCTTGCGGGGCTCCTCATCCGCAAAGCGCACAGTAAATGACTAGCCACTCAATAAAAGTGCAGTCAATGTATTGAGCCAGAGTGTAGTGAGGGGTATTGCCAGGCATGCAGTAATAAATACAATCATCCAGTCCATGGCAAAACATGTCAAACCCAAAACCCAAAGTTACAGGACATAAGAAAAAACATTCAATACTCAACAAAGACACAGGGCAAACATGAGGGCTAAATGTTCACTTCAGTTTGTTCACTTTAAAGTTTCAGTGGAAAAAACTAAACATTTAAGCGCCAAAATACGCACAGGGAAAGCGAGGATCCGCTTTCCGCATCAGAAAAACATGTCAAATGAAAAATATCAGACTTTTTCAAACAGACTTTTTGAACACCAATGCTGACAGCACACCTGCTAATAAGAAAGCAGCAGCCTGGAAAGCAGGCTCCAATCGTGTGTCAGCATGAGAGAGTAAACGACAGAGACACCGAAGATCATCTTTCCTTGTCAATAAATGAACACCCAAGTAAAAGTGCAGAAAGTCTATTACACACAATGTGGATAAACTAAAACATGTAAACATGTCAGCTTTGTTTTCAATTCTTGTTTTCATCAATATTGAAATGGATTCTAAAACGCATGAACTTCACATTATTTGTAACGCAACTGCCATCCAATGATCACAAGCTTTGTGCTTTGTTACTTTTAACGTTTGTTACTTTTGATAAACAGCATCCAAATTCTGTCAATTTGATCACAAGATTTAAACAATAAATGTGGTTTTGTGGCTCTTTAATGTGGCATGACAGATCGCTGTAGTTCAAGCGGCATGTGAACCGATCACCTCTACCTCTTTACTTTTAGTTACAGCACAAAGTAAACCTGAATCAACTTTAGAATGAATGTTGAAAGATACAGTACAACTTACCAAAAATTAATCATGGCTCATGTCAATCAGTGTTTTAAACGCGGAAAGCTTGAAAAACAGCTTGAGAACAATGTCACGTAACATCACATTTAATGTCCATAAACTCTAGAAAACTGAACTCTAGAGAGGAGCATTATAATAAACGCACTATATTACAAATTCATTATATTTTTACTTAATCTGTTGTCTACATGATTAGAAAGAATGGAAGGAGCTAAAAATTCAACACTGCCGATATGATTGCATGTCAAGAGCTGCTTTTCACCAATTTTACCTCTCAGACATTACTAATGAAGAAAAATGGACTGGATGTGTGCAAGACATATGACAAGGATGCATGGAGGAGGAGGCAAAACCACTTGCAAGGGAAACTCTTATGGTCCATGATGCTGGCTCAGATTCTGTTTAAATAACAATTCTTTGTGACTGTATAGTTCTCAAGTTGGAAAAGATGTTCAGTTCCCACTTTATCAGGCCTCATACCCTGTGCCTTTTACTACAGAATCTAGCTAATGGCCCTCTAATTGTTCTCCATGTGTTTTTATGCCCCTCAGTCTGTGCTGAGTGTGATGAATCAGATACTTTGCTGTAAAACACGAGATTCCCTGGGAATCTAATGAAAAACAGTGAATAGCAGATGGACAGAGATGCATTAAGGGGAGCTGTGCAGGTGTGCAGATAGATCAGCAACATTACTGTTTGTTTGCTTTCTACTGCACTTCTTGCGTCCCTTGTCTCTGTATGTAGTTTGAATTCATTACATACCGGAAATGTGATGGCTTGAGCAATGATTAGGGCCCTATGATTATGGACAGGAAACTGATGGACAGAATCATGGAAATCAGTCATAAAAAATGGAATTCACTGTATAATGAAGAATGCCACAGAATTTGGGCTAATATATCAAATTGGTGGTAGAATTACTCAAAAACAAATTGTAATATGGACAAGTGTCTGTGATTTAACTGCTAAAATAAATATGAAGTCTGCATGTTCTCTGACAGCTCACTACAACATAAAATAAAAGTTTGGTTTGGTTAAATTACCATTGTATAGTAAAATGTATACTTCTAAAACTAATAAAATAATAATATTATTAATATACAATAATAATAATAATAATTTAGTAAAACATTATTTGTGTGGAATAACAGATTTTTTTTCATTCAATTATTCAGTAAACCTGTTGTTTTTCAAATAAATAAAAATAAAAGATTTCACAGAGCCCTACATGAGCCCTGTATTTTAATGCTGCTGAATAGTGTATGCTAATTATCAGAGGCACTAATTACAGTTAAATGATTCCTGCATGATAAGATACAAAAACTAGCCTAAAATGAAGTTCATTAGCTGAAATGAGATGCTTTCATTATTGAAATTGCTGATAGATTGTCTGTGGCATTTCACATAGTTCTTCGGAGTGTTTCTGTCCTGAAACTTGGTTTGACAACTTTAAGTACTGAGGATTTTATCAGCATACATGAGTGGATTTGTCATGAATATATAATAGTGATGAAATAAAACTGTTTTAAATTCAGTTCTTGGAGTTCATGGTGTGTCTGCTAACATTTATCAGGCAGCGCCTCGAGTATGTTTTAAAGAGATATCAAAGACCCGAATCTCTGTACCAGAAGACTCTGCTGTCGGTTGCGTCCATGTTTTATCAGTATATTTCTTTAATAAGATTTGGATTTAAAATTATTTCTCAGGGTGGGCTTATTTTTCAAGTCAATTTCAGTGTAAGCATTCCTTATAGTCTAGGCTAAAAGGAAAGCTATTGGAGTGTTATTTCCACTGTTATTGCCCAAGAAATAATATTCATTAAGCACACATAGATCTTTTATGGCACATTGTCACTATATTTATTATACAGTGCTTAGTTGTCAATACCTGCCATTACATTGCCTAGTTTTTTAGTTTTTGGAGATCTCCATGTCGCTTCAAACATGCATGGCTTTCATTCTTATGCTGAACAAAAAATAACCCAGATATTTAAAAAAATGTGTCTGTCTTTTTTTTATAGTTCACAATTTCTATCTTACTTTAGATCGGTCGTGGGCCCTGTGTCTCGTCTGTTTTCCCGTTGACGGCAACATTGCCCAGCAACATTGCTCAAAAAGTTGCCCTGTGTATCATCAGCTTTAGACTTATTTATAATGAAAAATATCATACAAATATAACAGGTCATTGTGTCACTTGAGGTGAGTTAGTCTGTTTCTCTTAAACTCCACCTATCACAAAAATGTCTAGAGACATTGTGGTGTGTCTATGCAATTAATATTTTGCACGTGTCATCACAAGGAATTCTGGAGAGAAAAAAATGCATTCCAGATATGGGTAAAAGTTGTTAGAACACTAATGTTGCACAACATTTTCTTTAGTAGATTTAGATATTTATCAGGACTAAAATTAGATGCCCACCACTCTATCTATTAGTAACAGAGCTTGAGCTGTTCGTTTTGGTGGATTCTAAAGGAGAAAGATTGCAGAATGGAAAAGATTATTTGCTATAAACTGATGTCTGTACACTATTGTTCAAAAGTTTGGGGTCAGCAAGATTTTTTTTTTAAATGTTAATAAATGAATACACTTTTTCAGCAAGAATTCATTACATTTATCAAAAGTGACAGTAAAGACTTGCTATTAAAAAATCTATTTCAAATAAATACATTCTTTTGAACTTTCTATTCATCAAAAAAATCCTAAATAATTTAGCTCAGTTTCACAGAAATATGAAACGGCACAAAAACAATAAGAAATGTTCTTTGAGCATCAAATCAGCATATTAGCATGATATCTGAGGATCATGTGACACTAAAGAATGGACACTAAAGACAAGACAAGACAAGACAAGACATTAAAGACAAAAAAAAAATAGTTGTATTGAGATTGAGGATTGAGGATTTCTATAGGATTGAGAATCCTAGAGAACAAATAAATGTCCAATATTTCAACTCACATTTGCTGTTTTAGCAAAGCAAATCTTAAGTGGATGTTTTATTCCCACTGGTCTCACTGCAGTTGGAGCTGATGGTTGTCCCTTATTTGTTTTTTGTTTTTTTCTTTCTTTTTAAATTTTTGGGTGAACTATCCAACGATCGTTTCGTTTCGTGAAAGCTTTCACACTTGTGTTTGATTTCATTTCTTAAGGCGATGATACACAGGGCTACTTTTTGAGCATTATTGCTGGGCAATCTTGCCGAGCGATTGTTTCTTGGGCACTTTCCCATTGAAAATGGGCAATACATTTCTATCTGGATACTTTAGATCGGTCGTGGGCCCTGTGTCTCGTCTGTTTTCCCGTTGACGGCAACATTGCCCAGCAACATGGCTCAAAAAGTTGCCCTGTGTATCATCAGCTTTAGACTTATTTATAATGAAAAATATCATACAAATATAACAGGTCATTGTGTCACTTGAGGTGAGTTAGTCTGTTTCTCTTAAACTCCACCTATCACAAAAATGTCTAGAGACATTGTGGTGTGGCTATGCAATTAATATTTTGTACGTACCATCACAAGGAGTTCTGGAGAGAAAAAAATGCATTCCAGATATGGGTAAAAGTTGTTGGAAGACTAATGTTGCACAAAATTTTCTTTAGTAGATTTAGTAGATTTTTTTTATTTTATTTTTTATCACACATCACTTATATCAGCGAGAGTCAGAATATCTTTCTCACAGTTTGACTTATAATGTTGTATTTTATTGCAGTTGCCAAAGCCATTTTTTTACTTACATTTTGCTCGTCAAGTGTTTATTTTAGACATTGCATGTGTATGCAACATATAATATAAATTCAATTAATTTACTTATTCATTTCTCAATTAATAATCATGGTTTCAAAATGTGTGAGAACATACTGGGGTGGTCTGATTCTGCTTTATTTTTGTGTAAATAAAATGCAGCATCAGAGCAGCCTTAGACTTTGCAGTTGCCATAACGGAGTATATTTTATTACACAATTATTTATAATGTGTTATTTGTAATGTTTTATCATTTAACATTTTCATTGATTTCATACATCTATATTTAATATTTAAAACATAAATTTTGTATAATTCATTTCTCATTATTTCTTCAAGTGTGCATCTACCATTTATTATTTTGCATTTGTTTCAGTTACTGTATTTTATAAAAAATACAGTAAAAACAGAAAATATTTTGACATTATTACAATAAAAAAACTGTTTTCTATTTTAATATATTTTAGAATGTCATTTATTCCTGTGATCAAAGCTTTATTTTCAGCATCATTAATCCAGTCTTCAGTGTCACATGACCCTTTAGAAATTATTCTAATATGCTGATTTAGTGTTCAAGAAACATTTATTGTGATGATCAATGTTGAAAACAGTCATGCTGCTTCTTATTTTTTGTGGAAACTGTAATACATTTATTTTTTTATTTTTTTTAAGGATTCTTTGATGAATAGAAAGTTTAAAAGAACAGCATTGGTTTGAAATATAAATCTTTTTCAACAGTGTAAAGCTTTTTATTGTCACTTTTGACCAATTTAATCCTAAAAGAAAGTATTAATTTCTTTTTTAAAAATCGTACTGTTCCTGAACTTTTAAACGGTAGTGTAATTTCTGTGTAAATGTATGTACTGTATGAGGCACTCTGTGATTGATCAGTCTGTGTAATGTACCTTTAGTGGTATATATGTGGTGTTTCATTTAAAACAAAATTAAATGTCTAATCTATTCTATCTGTAGCTTCTCCCATTAATCTGCCATCCTATCCTTACATTTTTCAACATACTTTGGTTATTTAAGTCTCTTCCTTCCCGTTTCCTTATCCTGTATCCATTATCTGATTGTGCATCTAATGGGCGCTCTTAGTGGAGTCAAAGCACCAAATCCAATCTATCACAGTAAAGGCTAAGCACTAAGCCCTGTGTCCAGCTATTGCTTTGGTGTCTGGCATAAGTTATTAACTGAAACATGTTGGATGCCCTCTGCTCAACTAAATGACATGATATTAAATATTTATCAGGACTAAAATTAGATGCCCACCACTCTATCTATTAGTAACAGAGCTTGAGCTGTTCGTTTTGGTGGATTCTAAAGGAGAAAGATTGCAGAATGGAAAAGATTATTTGCTATAAACTGATGTCTGTACACTACTGTTCAAAAGTTTGGGGTCAGCAAGATTTTTTTTTTAAATGTTAATAAATGAATACACTTTTTCAGCAAGAATTCATTACATTTATCAAAAGTGACAGTAAAGACTTGCTATTAAAAAATCTATTTCAAATAAATACAGTTATTTTGAACTTTCTATTCATCAAAAAAATCCTAAATAATTGAGCTCAGTTTCACAAAAATATGAAAACGGCACAAAACCAATAAGAAATGTTCTTTGAGCATCAAATCAGCATATTAGAATGATATCTGAGGATCATGTGACACTAAAGAATGGACACTAAAGACAAGACAAGACAAGACATTAAAGACAAGAGATTGGAGATTGAGGATTTCTATAGGATTGAGAATCCTAGAGAAAAAATAAATGTCCAATATTTCAACTCACATTTGCTGTTTTAGCAAAGCAAATCTAAGTGGATGTTTTATTCCCACTGGTCTCACTGCATTTGGAGCTGATGGTTTATGTATGTGACGTTGTGCTTTAGCGGCTGCCTCTCAGCGTCGGCTATAGCAGGGATGGCTGGCTATCTTCCATCCAACGGTTTAGTGTGCTCTCAATAATTATGGTTTGTTAAATGAGGAGGGAAAGGGGCATTGCCCAAACCATAATTCAGTATTTACTCAAAAGCATTAGATAAAGCCTTATGAGCCCCATTAATTTAGATCCTCCTCTCTTTTAAATGGGACAGATCAGTGTCTTAGGGAGAATTAGCATTTAAATGACTTGTGACCTGCAGCCTCCAGTCTACTTGCTGCAAAGACTTCTCAGCCATGAGAAATCCTGCTCTCTCCTTTATTTGATCTGTAGTTCAGACTCAGAGTTATTTTCTGTGTTTGGATGTGGGTAAATTCATCCTTTTATCTACTCAGGTATATTTTCTTGTGTTTTTCTCTTGCTTCTCAGGGGAATCTCAGGTCAGCAGGGCAGATGAAGTTGTGCTGATGTTTTTATTGCAGTCTGAGTTTAGGTTCTGTGATGCTGTTACTTGGATATTTTAAACCGTTTTCTACCCTAGAATTAATAAACCTACCCCAATAGAAGTAAAAATCTAAATAATCTACCTTTTTAATAAAAAATGTATTGCTTGGGGCTTCAAAAAAAGAATGAGGATATTACATTCATTTTATGTAGATGTGAAAATAAAACACTGTTATGTGGTGCCCTGGAAAATGTAGCAATTTCAATGTCTCACATGACAGTCGATGACAAATCGAGTCTATTCTTACACAAAAGAAATCCTTTTTAATCTTTCAAATCTAAGACTGAGATGGTTTAGGATGGTAACTCTGCCCTAGTCCTAATGCAATGATTTTCAATGGTTCCATAAATTCACTGACGACCTTCTGGATAAGTCTCCTATTGAATGATTAGATCTCTTGGCAGAGGTTTCAATTAGCACAGTTGGCAGCCCACGGCTTGCAAATCAATCCAGTAAGCCCAGGCAGGCTTCACTGGCTTCCTCAGTTGCCGTCTGCTTTCAAATGGCTTCTATTTTAATGTTTCTCTTCTCTTTGTTCTCTTACAGTGGGGAAGACTTCCCTGATCACACGCTTCATGTACGACAGCTTTGACAACACATATCAGGTAGGCAGCTGGCGGGCCGCTTGACGTCCTTGTCATTCCGTCACTCAGAGAGCTCAAAGGGTCCCTCCCCTTATTGTGCAACATCAAAGAGTCATTTCTCACAATCTTCATAAAACACAATGGGCCGAGTTCAGTCTTTCAGTTGTGAGGACAATTCTTTCAAATTGATTATAAATGTTCAACATTATTGTAATGTTGTGTGGTTATTGATTCACATAAACGCTTTTGCGAAATTTTATTATTCATCTCCCTTATATTCATCACCAAGCTCCTCTGAATCAGCAGCAGCAGAGATGAATAAACATCTACGGTCAGTTTCATATGACTGTATAGGAACTGATTTAACCTATACTGTGTAGTGAAACTCTTGGAGAATGGTGAGCCAGATGCAGATTCAGCGGAAGAACTCTACAGGTTGATATAGACTGTTGTTGTTGAATAATGATTTGGTGGAAAGCATGCTGTTTGAAACATCGAAGTGTTATGATGAGGTTCATATTTTTCAATTAAACCTGTTAGAAAGCTGGTATAGCGGAAAGGAATCCATCTGTGAGATTCATTTGCTTGAATATATGTAAATAGGTGATTGTTTAATTACAGGAACTATTTTATCCCCTATGATAATTTTAAAGTCATCATGCAATAAAAATTCGATTTATTCATGAATGTTATGTTTTCTTACCTTGTAATGTTTTATGAAAATGTCATAACTCCATCTTCCTGTGCATACAACAGACTTCTCTCTACAATCATTTAGTCCACAATTGACTGTACTTTACATTCATTTTAATAGCAACACCAACATTTTAAAATCCAATCAACAACCTATGGATAGAACCAAGTACCCACCCTACATTGAACTTTTTCAATAATGTTACACTTTGATATACGTCACAATACATAAAAAGATATATTTTATTATTTTTCATCACGACTTTAAAGAAATGAAAAAATAAAATAAAAATCATTGTAGTTGTATTGGTTAGTTTGTAATAGCTTTATTATTTTTAGCTTTAGCTAGCATTTGAACTTCCTTGCTCTCGAGTGTGTTCTTGCTTTTACTTGCGTCTGACCTTGACGGCCTGAACAAATTAAATGAGCCAGAGAAAATTTCCACGTCAAAGTAGGTGGAGCCTCAGCACACACCTACCTATTACGTAATCGCCACAGACCAATGGTAGTCCTTTTCATCAGATTTTCTGTCCAATCATATGCTCTCTAGAATCTAAAGTGCCCCGCCCCCAAATAGATGCTGAAGCTGCGGCTGAAACCGGTCACGTGTTCACACAATTACTATTTTCTATGTGGTGTTTGGCACATAGTGCACTATATAGGGGATAGGGGAACAATTCAGACAGAGTAAATAAAGTCTGGTTTCACGTTAGTGTCACGCGAACTGCCGCAGCGCGCACACAGTCCACTCCAGTCCAGAGACCTAGCACAGAGCGGATCATATGCACGAGTCGGCGCAAACCACAAAATATATCAGACCCATTTGAATTCTACACAGAATGCTATATTTTAAAGCGACAGGGTGGAGAAATGGTTAGACAGACTTGGCATTAGAAACAGCACTGAAGAGTAGAAGAGATAACATTTGGAGCTATGCACCAACATAAATTACACACTTTTCAAACTACACATCCTCAGCATGATTATGTTCACTGTTTTGCTTTAGTGACAGTTTCATATTAAGTCTAAATGGGAAATCTACGGCTGTCATAAGCTGCCAAATGCCAAGCGCCAAATTTCCCGAGCTTAACGGCTCTAGCCGAGCCGTGATATAAACAAAACGTGGCCATTTTTAAAGAGGGGAGGAGCTACTCCATATGTCCAGCCCTGTCTTCCTGTTTCAGTGAAAATTACGCCAACACATTGAATAACGCTGTGTGTTTCAAGGCAATTCAGTGGACTAATAGACATCTTGGATGCCATTTCTGCTTTGTGATGCGATTACTCGGATCCATGTTGCATTAATTAAGTTAGTATTACTGTGTACAGTTTTCAGTGTTTCATAACAAAGATGCTGTCATTACTGTCACACCAAGGATTTTAGAGGACAATTGACTTTTCTCCAAGTCGTCAAGAGTATTTCAAGTAGTCAAAAGTGCCCTTCACTGAAAAATCACCCATGAGTCTATGGCATTCTGTCAGAGTACTGTTATGTCCAAATGTCTAAGACATCTGTATTAAAATGGAATGTTTCCATTCCACTTATCTGCATGGTTTATAACCCATAAAACCTGAAGGACGTTGAAATGATGTGAAAGTGTTGTTTTTTTCAGGCTGAAATGCTCTGTTGGCTTGTGTCTATTTAGATGTCTTTGTGTTTGAGCTGAGTCGCAGCTTTAGTGCACTACAGGTTCTACCTGTCACAATACTTCAACCGTCTGAGACATATTTATGATGAAAGCTCTCTGAAGTCTCTCTGGCCTTGATATTGCCTTTCTCTCTCTCTCTTTATCCTCTCCATTCTGCTGCACCACCAATTATGGGCTCTGCATTTAAAGTTTAGTAGGACATAGAGTTTTTTTTATTTTTTTATTTTTTATTTCTATGCCAAAAGAAAACCTCTTCAGCAAACAAATATGGATTTATATTTGTTATTTATCCAATCGTTAATGTTTTGTTATGTGCTGTGTAAACAATTAAATAATTGACCCTTATGGTTTTCATCCACACTTACACTGTACCAATAGCTTAATATTGAAAGAAACATTTGGAATTTGGAATTAAGCTCTAACCAGCCCCCTGATTTTCACTCTCACAATGTGTGTAACGATAAGACGATGTTAGTGTCATACACCAAACTAAGCATGCTGCGCTGCTACCGTGTCAAACTGTAATATGATTACATGAGTGCTTTGTGAAAAGACTGTGTTGTGCTTTCTGACGAGATGATAGATTCTGGAATCTCAAATCCAGAGCGCTGTTTTACACCATGTGTTTATTCTTACTAAACTGATTTGTGTTTACCCATTGTAAACAGATGTTTCTGTATAGACCTATTGTAAGGAGATATTATATCTGAGTTAATGACCTGATGCATTTTTTTTTGTCAGAATCTATTAATTTGTTCAAAAATAAATTAAGATAATAATGTAACAAAAAATAATGTAATAAACTGGTAATTATTCATTGCCTCGAATACACGTCTTTTATGATAAGGATGAAGTCTTTTAAATTGTCAGATAATTTGATCTTTATAGAGCAATGCAAGGATAGTTCAAGTTGTAACATGTAATGTGGTGCAACTCCACAAAAAATTATATACATTTATAATAGTTGAAATTTTTTTTTTTCCTTGAACAATAACTTTTTTGAAAATAATGATTAAGGAGTGCACACTCACATTTTTGCTTGGTTAGACCACATGACAGTTTAACTTTTACTTCTACACGGATCAAAACCATATAAAAACAACATTAATACAAAAGCCAATATACAGTAGTGTTGGAGGTTTCATGCCTATATATGCTTGGCCAATCTTCACTGATTTTACATTCCATCAGTATGAGCAGAGTGTGAAGGTTGAATTAGCAGAGCAATAGCACAGCTGTACATAAATATTGCAATCCACACAACGTAATGGGAGACATATCAGAGCTATAACACAGCTGCCCAACTCACTGCTGAATTAAATGTGCACCTTGACTCTCCTGTTTCCACCAAAACTGTTGAGCTTCACAGTTCACAGTCAATATTCATGGTTGGGCTGCTATAGCCAAACCTTTGGTCTCTCGTGCCAATGCCAAATGTCGGTTTCATTGGTGCCAACAGTGTAAATCTTAGGCTGTGGACAATTTGAAACAAGTATTGTTCTCTGAATCCACCTTCACTGTCTTTCCCACATCCGTGGGAGTTACGATGTAGAGAAGCCCCAAAGAGTATTAACACCCGGACTGTTGCATGCCCAGAGTGAAGCACAGAGGTGGATCAGTGATGTTTTGGGCTTCAGTATCATGGCATTCCCTACTGTGCTTGATGGGCGCTGCAAAGGACTACCGAACCATTCTTGAAGACCATGTACACCTAATGGTTCAATCATTGTACCCTGAAGGGAGTGCCGTGTATCTGCTTGATAATGCACACACCAAGACTTTTGACAGAATGGTTTGATAAACATGAAAGTGAAGTTGAACATCTCCCATGGCCTGCACTGTCACCAGATCTAAATATGTTGTAGCCACTTTGAGGTAAGTCAGAAAATATTTTCCTCCACCTGCATCACATCAGAATCAGAATCAGAATCAGAAAGAGCTTTATTGCCAAGTGTGCTTGCACCCACAAGGAATTTGTCTTGGTACTGAAGCTTCCAGTGCACATAAACAAATACAAATACAACTACAACAAGAAACATGGTAATACAAATTCTAAGAATAAAAATATATTAAAAAAATTAAAATTGTATAAAAGTAAAAAAGTAGGGACACAGTTGGGTTTAGTCCGAATAAACATTTACAGATTATGAACATATTTACAGTATTTTGAGTAGTATGAATAATATAAATATAAATATCAGCTGAGTTAGAGAATATTGCACTAGACAGTGGGAGTATTGCACTTACAGGCATATGCCTTGGGGGGCATGTTAGGTGTTCAGAAGGGAAATGGCCTGTGGAAAGAAACTGTTCCTGTGCCTGGATGTTCTTGTGGCCAGTGATCTGTGTCGCCGTCCTGATGGTAACAGTTCGAACAGGGGGTGTCCAGGGTGAGTGGAGTCTGTGATGATTTTACCTGCTCTCTTCCTCACTCTGGAAGAGTACAGGTCCTGGAGGGTTGGCAGGGGGGCACCAATAATCCTCTCTGCAGTCCGGACTGTCCGTTGTAGTCTCCTGATGTCCGATTTGGTAGCTGAACCAAACCAGACAGTGATGGAAGTGCTTAAAACAGACTCAATGACGGCTGAGTAGAACTGGATCAGCAGCTCCTGTGGCAGATTGAACTTCTTCAGCTGGCGAAGGAAGTACAGTCTCTGCTGGGCCTTTTTCACAATGGAGTCAATGTGATTTGCCCACTTCAGGTCCTGAGAGATGGTAGAGCCCAGGAACCTGAATGACTCCACTGCTTCCACAGTGCTGTTCATGATGGTGAGAGGGGGGAGTGCTGGGCATTTTCTCCTGAAGTCCACAATCATCTCCACTGTTTTGAGCGTGTTCAGCTCAAGGTTGTTATAGCTGCACCAGACAGCCAGCTGTTCAACCCCCAGTCTGTAAGCAGACTCGTCACCATTTTGGATGAGACCGATGACGGTGGTGTCGTCTGCAAATTTCAGGAGCTTGACAGAGGGGTCTTTAGAAGTGCAGTCATTAGTGTACAGGGAGAAGAGCAGTGGGGAGAGAACGCACCCTTGGGGGGCGCCAGTGCTGATGGTGAGGGTCCTGGATGTGAGCTTCCCCAGTCTCACTCGCTGCTGTCGGTCCGTCAGGAAGCTGGAGATCCACTGACAGATTGAGGATGGCATGGAGAGCTGAGTCAGTTTGGCTGTGAGAAGATCAGGAATGATGGTATTGAAGGCCGAACTGAAGTCCACAAATAAGATCCGTGCATAAGTCCCAGGTCTGTCAAGATGTTGCAGGATATAGTGCAGTCCCATGTTGACTGCATCATCCACAGACCTGTTTGCTCTGTAAGCAAACTGAAAGGGGTCCAGTGATGTCCTTCAGATAGGCCAACACCAGTCTTTCAAACGACTTCATGACCACAGACGTGAGAGCGACAGGTCTGTAGTCATTAAGTCCAGTGATTTTAGGTTTTTTGGGAACCGGAATGATAGTGGAGCGTTTGAAGCAGCAGGGAACTTCACACTGCTCCAATGATCTGTTGAAGATCTGCGTGAAGACTGGGGCCAGTTGGTCAGCGCAGGCTTTTAGACAAGCAGATGAGATGCCGTCTGGGCCTGAAGCTTTCCTAGTCTTCTGTTTTTTGAAGACTCGGCTCACGTCCTACACACAGACCTTAAGCTCAGGTTGGATGGCAGAAGGGGGGAGGAGAGGGGTTGCAGGAGGTGATGGTGGATGTGTGAAGTGCACATCAGAGCAGGTGTGAGGTGTGAGTCTGGGCTTCTCAAACCTGCAATAGAATGCATTGAGAGTGTCAGCCAGTTGTTGATTCTCCACAGATCGGGGGGATGGTGACCTGTGACCTGTGTGACATAGTGACCTGGCCACTGTTCTGGAAGATAAATATAGCTCAAAGTCCCACTGGCCACTGTGCAGGACATGTATCTGTCATTCCCAAGAGGAATTGATGCTGTATTGGCTTCAAAAGGAGGCCCTACACTATACAAATAAATTATTGTGAAGTAAAACCAGATATTTAATTGTCCAATATATATATTATATAAATATAAATTATATTATATAAAGTCAAAAGTTTGGGGACAGTAGGCTTTTTTAAGAAGCACTTTTATTCAGCAAGTATGCATTAAGTTGATCAAAAGTGACAGTAAAGGAATTTATAATGCTACAAAAGATTGCTATTTCAAATAAATGCTGTTCTTTTCTATTCATCAAAAAATCCTGGAAAAAATGTCACAGTTTCCACAAAAGTAACTGTAGTCGACATTGAATATAATAAGAAATGTTCCTTGAGCAGCAAATCAGCATATTAGAATGATTTCTGAAGGACCACGTGGCACTGAAGACTGGAGTAATGACTGCTGAAAATTCAACTTTGCATCACATTAATAAATTACGCATAACAACACATAATAATCACAAAATACATTACAATACATTAATATACATAAAAATACATAAAAAATATATAATTACATTACAATAGAAAAAGTTATATCAAATTATAATAATATTTCACAATATTACTTTTTTTCTGTATTGATGATCACATAAATGCAGTCTTGGTGAGCATATAAGACTGTTTTCAATAACATAAAAAAATCTAACAGACCCCACACTTTTGTGTAGGTCATGCTATGTATTTTGAAGAGCCTTCTCAGAAAGTAAACCTTTTACTTTTAGTTGTTTCATCACATTAAACTGGGACAGGAGAAAGTTCTTTACAATCGAGAAATGTCACACATCAACTTGAACTATTTTCATTGTCAAATCCATTCCTCAAACGCAGGAGGGATCACAGGCATTCAGTGAAGCTGAGATTCCAGAACCTTGTTTCAGACCAATGACTGTGGCCATGCTGTCATATTCATTGTTTAAGGAGGCTCATTGATGACAATTGAATCTGACTGAAACCAAACAGTTCCTTTTGTCATCTGCATATGAATAAAATATATTGCCTCATCAGTGTCACCTTTGAGAAGTAAAAGGCATCTTAATGAGCTGTTACTCTCTACGGTTACACTGGAGAGAGGAAGGGATACTAGCTCTTTTCTAATTTGCATATTCTTGAATAAGCTCAAATCAAGCTGATCCTCAACATTGAGATTGACCTTAAGATGTCTGGCAGTGGGCTTTCATGATAACATATGCCAGAAGAGCAGAGAGCATCACCCCCGACTCCTATCATCTGTCAGTCTTCTGCTCTATGCAAAATGAGAGAGACACATCTGCATATTTATGCCTTTCCACCTGATGTGGATTCATCGCTGTCTGAGTCGTTGTTAAATCAGCATTTGGAGAGAAATGTGAGCAGAAAATGACCATTTAGAACAAAAGCTCCTGTTTTTCCCTTTAGACCTCAGCTACCAGACACTCTATTTGGAAAATGAGTGTCATTCTTCCGAAATTGTTGCTTGCAATTTATGTTGATGATATATAAAACCATCAAAGAATCATAACAAAATAGCCCAGAGGAAAATTGCTTTGCTCAGAGGTTGCTCTGTCGTATATCAGTTATGTGTTCTCAGTTATATTCATGTATCAGCTTGTTTCTCCTAAAATGTCTTATAAAGAAATGAAACAATTACTGGGTTATTCATTTAGCCAGGTTCCCTCCTATTCCCAAGTCCTGTCTCCTCTGCTGGTCCCGCCCAGCTCTAAGTCTCTTGCGTCTCCGCTGGCCCCACCAGATCCAAGAGTTTCCTGCGTCTCCGCTGGCCCCACAAGATCCAAGAGTTTCCAGCGTCTCCGCTGGCCCCACCAGATCCAAGAGTTTCCTGTGTCTCAGATGGTCCCGCCCAGCTCCAAGTCTCCTGTGTCTCCGCTGGTCCCACCCAGAGATTCCTGCATCTCAGATGGTCCCACCCTCACGTTAACTCCTCAGCTCCTCCTTCAGTGGCACCATACAATGGTTTGGATCTGCCTTGGGCCTCCCGGTCCCCAGCTGCGCCTTGGTGTGATGATCCCCCAGCTCTGCCTCTGGCCTCAGAGCCCCGGACTCCATCTCCGCCCTCCGACCCATCGGCTCCACTTTGGCTCCATGCATCCTTGTCTCCATCGTGGACCATCATCCTACTGGCTCTGCCGGGCTCCCTCGTCCCTCTGGCTCTGCCTTGGTTTGATGTCCCCCTAGTCTCGCCATGCGATTCCAGGCCCCCGGCTACACCTCAGTCCTCAATACCTTCAGCTCGGCAGTGTGCATTCGTCCTGGCTGGGCTTTGGATCATCCTCCTGTCTCCGCCCTCGCTCCTCCCACCTTCTTCTCCCCCATGGTTTCTCCTGCCGTCATCTCCTCCTATTACCCTTTGCCAACCCCTTGTCCTCCTCCAAAGCCCCCTCCTTCCCTCCACTGTTGGACATTCAGTTACGTTGCCAGGACGCACCTTCCAGGAGGGGGAGACTACTGTCACGTTTATGTTCTGTTTTGGCTTAGTTTTGTGCTGCTAGTTCCTGTTTATTTCCTATCTTCCTTAGTTGGTTACCATAGTAACCAATTGTGTCCACCTGCCCATTGTTAACTTACTCGTCTTGTCCTGTGTAGGGGAGCGCAGGGTTAAATGTAACACGGACCTTTTACATAGTTAGTCAGGGTCAAGCAGGTTGTGTTTCCACTTATTTCCTCTCGCTCCCAGAAGACAGTCTTGTGAAGATACTGGACAAAGAGTGTTTTGAGACCATGCAAGTAAATTTTTTCCTCATACTTTTTTTACGGTTTCTGAGTTGGTGTGTACGTCACCAAATCTAAATTGATATTACCTTAATCGTTGTCTTGTTGGCTAAAACATAGCACCATTTTGAAACATGTCAGCAACTGTTAGGTAGGCTTAACATATTTTTTACACAGCAGGGTTAGTTGTAGCACAGTGTTACAACTAAGCCGTCAAGTGTACAACGATAATGAAATGAAAACAGGGAGCCACACAACTTTTGGTTTGAGTATTTATTTATATATTTATTTTGCCACATTTAACTTTGTTGGATCTTTCACAAACAATGTTGGAATTAAAATTTTAAAAAGTATGATTTTTTTCACATTCTTTTACTATGCATTGATCACTTGTTTATTTATTAAGAATATAGCCTGTTTTTCATGCAATAAACCCTTTAAAATGTGATTTTAAGCTTGTTGTTATTATTATTACTGTTATTATTATTAATAATAATAATTTTGCATGCAGCTGCCACACACAAATATAATTCAATTGCAATAACAATATTAATTTGATGATTTTATTTATTTATTTATTGCAAAACTGCAACCCTTTCCTATATCTCTATCCATGATATTGATCCATAATAGAAGGAAGATTGGATGAGGGATGTATTTATATCTATCTATACAGATGCACAAACAATATCAAACTATACAGATTAAATAGTACGGAAGTATGTGTGTTACACACAAGTGTTACAACTAACCCCTCTGTCTGTTACAATTAACCCCGCATACAGGGTGAGTTGTAAAATTTGCACTTCTATCACTTTCAGTGCAACTGTACGAAATTCATTTGTAACTGTGTTCATTTGTAGCAGAGATGTGTATGTTGCTTGTGTAAAAAAAAAAAGATTAATCTAACTTAATAATTTTTTTAATAATTGAGCCAAAACCAAAATGTGTTAGGTTGTGCCCCCTCTCCCTATATATACTCCATTTAGTTTAGTCTCTTGTCAGTTCTTGTTGACATTACTTGTGTTTTTTTGTTCTTCTGCATATTTGTATGATCTCCAGATTATTTTTGGTTTATTATTAAAAGACTAATTCTTCGTTTGAATAAACCACGCTGTTACACTGCATCACTATTATACAACCTATTTGATTTCTTGATCTATGATCCAACAATAATTAATTTGTTTGGACAATGCTAATCAAAAATAATGAGTCATTAGCTTTATATTAGTGTACTGTCTACAATATTATTGAAATACAGCATTAAAATGTAAACAACTCAACAAAACCATATTTTTGACCATCTCCTTACGTTCCTCCTGCCAACTCATTGGGAATATCTAGTTTCCTTTTGGTAAATATGACTTTGCTTGGTCATGAATAAAATTCCAGAAACATTTTATTGTAGAACTCCTTGCTGCAGATGGGGGAAAAAGTTGAGAGAGAGAGAGAGAGAGAGAGAGAGAGAGAGAGAGAGAGGGGGAGGCACAGCAGGAGGTTTCAGTTCTTTTTTCTTTAGTAGGGCCTGTGAGACGTTTCATCAGAAAGGGCTGAACAGTCAGCTGTATTAAACACACACTACATGTTTCACTGGGGCTTTAAATCATCCAGAAGATTCCGGAATGACACATTCTGCCCTGGTTCTAGCATAGTTTTTCTTTCCAACTTTATCATATAATTGATTTGAGTACAAAAAAAAAGTGTGGGCAAGAAACAGAGCAACAAATTTAGAAGATAATTAAGCAAATGAAAAGGAAGAGCATTGACTGCCTGTCAAAAATCAGCTTGACTTGCTAAGTTTTTAGTTGTTTTGCTTTGATGGCGGTTTGTGTAATGTGGAGTGTTTCAGAAACAAGGAAGAGGAGGATCCAAGTGCAGTATGGCAGTTTATTAACAAAATAACAAAAACATCCAGGCAACAGGGGACAGGCAAAAACCAGAAACATCCACTAAGGACAACACCAGACAAAGAACATGAGAAACACTTGGTGGAATGGGGAAGGCATGGAGGGTCAGATCCATGAAGAGGAAGAGGGCCTGGAGACTGCGGCAGGAAGGGCCAGGGTGGATCAGGCGCAGAGGCGGCCATATTGTCGGAAGACACAGGCGTAGAGTCGGCCATCTTGTCCGAAGACGCAGGTGTAGAGTCAGCCATCTTGTCCAAAGACACAGGCGTAGAGTCGGCCATCTTGTCCGAAGACGCAGGTGTAGAGTCAGCCATCTTGTCCAAAGACACAGGCGTAGAGTCGGCCATCTTGTCCAAAGACAAAGCCATAGAGGCTGCCATCTTGTCGAAAGACACAGGTGTAGAGTCGGCCATCTTGTCTGAGGGCTCTGGAACGACGGCCGTCATCTTGGCTGAGGGGAGTTGATGTGTGTGCTGCCAACTCACACAAAACATCCACTAAGGACAACACCAGACAAAGAACATGAGAAACACTTGGGTATTATACACTCAAGGGGAGATTGGTGAACAAGACACACCTGGGAACAATCATGAACTAATAAACAAGAAAAACTACAAAGGACTAGAAAACATGGCACAGAACATTAAAGTCCACACAAGACAAGGGGAACACAAGACAGGAGGAACACAAGACAGGAATCATGACAGTTTGGCTGCATATGTGAGATTTGAACATGCTACTAGGGTCCAGTGGGAGAACTCTGCTGTCCTGCCTGACTGAGCTGCCACTCAACACGGTGCACTGAAGTGTGACTGTTTTCTGCTCAGCACAACCAGGGAGCAGACAAGAAACAGAATCTTCATTTCAAAATCTAGTGAGCTGCTTCTGTAGACAGCATCATAGGCACACTCTTGACATGAAGGCTATTCCAAAAATTAAGCACCTCCTAATATACCTTTTGTTTTTTGTCCAAATTCTAAGGTGGCATTAAATATATCTTCTAAAAATAATGCAATCCTATCATGCATTGCGACTGGCTTGTTTCAAATAACAATTAGAGACTCTTTTAGCCAAAATTTTTGTGTTATCTACACTCACCTAAAGGATTATTAGGAACACCATACTAATACTGTGCTTGACCCCCTTTCGCCTTCAGAACTGCCTTAATTCTACGTGGCATTGATTCAACAAGGTGCTGAAAGCATTCTTTAGAAATGTTGGCCCATATTGATAGGATAGCATCTTGCAGTTGATGGAGATTTGTGGGATGCACATCCAGGGCACGACGCTCCCGTTCCACCACATCCCAAAGATGCTCTATTGGGTTGAGATCTGGTGACTGTGGGGGCCATTTTAGTACAGTGAACTCATTGTCATGTTCAAGAAACCAATTTGAAATGATTCGAGCTTTGTGACGTGGTGCATTATCCTGCTGGAAGTAGCCATCAGAGGATGGGCACATGGTGGTCATAAAGGGATGGACATGGTCAGAAACAATGCTCAGGTAGGCCGTGGCATTTAAACGATGCCCAATTGGCACTAAGGGGCCTAAAGTGTGCCAAGAAAACATCCCCCACACCATTACACCACCACCACCAGCCTGCACAGTGGTAACAAGGCATGATGGATCCATGTTCTCATTCTGTTTACGCCAAATTCTGACTCTACCATCTGAATGTCTCAACAGAAATCGAGACTCATCAGACCAGGCAACATTTTTCCAGTCTTCAACTGTCCATTTTTGGTGAGCTTGTGCAAATTGTAGCCTCTTTTTCCTATTTGTAGTGGAGATGAGTGGTACCCGGTGGGGTCTTCTGCTGTTGTAGCCCATCCGCCTCAAGGTTGTGCGTGTTGTGGCTTCACAAATGCTTTGCTGCATACCTTGGTTGTAACGAGTGGTTATTTCAGTCAAAGTTGCTCTTCTATCAGCTTGAATCAGTCGGCCCATTCTCCTCTGACCTCTAGCATCAACAAGGCATTTTCGCCCACAGGACTGCCGCATACTGGATGTTTTTCCCTTTTCACACCATTCTTTGTAAACCCTAGAAATGGTTGTGCGTGAAAATCCCAGTAACTGAGCAGATTGTGAAATACTCAGACCGGCCCGTCTGGCACCAACAACCATGCCACGCTCAAAATTGCTTAAATCACCTTTCTTTCCCATTCTGACATTCAGTTTGGAGTTCAGGAGATTGTCTTGACCAGGACCACACCCCTAAATGCATTGAAGCAACTGCCATGTGATTGGTTGATTAGATAATTGCATTAATGAGAAATTGAACAGGTGTTCCTAATAATCCTTTAGGTGAGTGTATATTTGTTTTAGAGTATTATGCGTTCTTCTCATGTCACTTTCATGTGAGAGGAGCTATCATTATGACAAATGGAGTTGCAGCTTATGTGTCACATTCCAAATCTGCCGTTGAGATTCCATTTCAGTTAGAATGCTTAGTAACCAGCTGTCGAGGCAGTTGCCGACGAGGCAGCACACTAGGGCTGAGTTTAACTCCACTTTTAAAACCTAAACTTGCAAATTTCCGTAAGCACTTCCTCTTGGGATGAATCCCCACCGCCATTTTTAAGTGCGTTAAACTTCATCAAGTGGACAAGGGAAGTTTATTTGGACAGACCCTCGACACCTCGATTTGGACAGAGAGAGCGAGTCTACTCAACATGTACACTTCAGGCAGATCCACAGACCACAATGCTTGTGACGTCACAGCAGAGTGCGCTTAATTTACCCCCTCCCCCCACACAATCTAGTGTATGATATTGATGTGTGATGTATGAGTTATTTTGGCATTTAACCACATTTAATACTTGTAGTTGCCTTAAGCTGGCTGTTTTTTTAGATCGTTCTAGTTTTTTGTATTGTTATAATTTTTGTTTGTGTATTTTTTTTATATTTTATATTTAATGTAAATATATTAATATATTTGTATAATATTTATAATAATATTAATAATATAAAAAAAAAACTGTAAACAATAAATCAGCTCCATATCGGATTCAAAGTGATCAAGGTCTTAGGCCAGGGTGTTCCATTTAAACACATTTCAAGGGTTCCACTAGTAGTGGACACTCGTGCAACTTAAGTATGTTATGACGTACATCCGAGTGAACGAGATGGAGGGAAGTTAGCGAGGTAAGAGAATATTTTTTTTTTACTTAAACGCAGCCTAGGTTTTGGAACAGAGTGAGAGAATTAAATGACAAAATACTTTGTTAATCTTTATTCACCCAAGTATTAAAGCTTATTGAAGCACAAAGCAGTTTCTCCTAAGGGATTTATTTTAGCAGCACCATAATTTGTCATAACTTTATTCTCAACAAAAACAAATCTATTTGTCTATTTATTTATTTATTTATTGTTTGTTTGTTTGTTTGTTTGTTAGGTAAAATACAGTTTATTCAAATTAAACTCTGCTGTTAAGGTTTCTCTTTAACTGCACATTGTCATATAAAGTTAGCCATTTCAGTCTCACAAACCTTACAAATTACAAATAATACTGTATCAGTTCTCAGATTGAAATGGATTTAACTGAAAGTTATTACTTTTGAGTGAGTCAAATGTACTATCAAACATCCCTTTAACTGAATTAGTGAGTCATTAAGCTAATTCAAACTGATACATTTCTTTTTGTCAGATTCATTAAAAAGAAACAATTCAGTTCGTCATTCTTTAGTGAATTAGACTACACAGATCACACTGTTTGCATGCTATTATTGACAAATTCAATAACTTAATGAAAAAATTTTCGCTTTTCAATAGCAGTGCAGGAAATCTTGCCAAAAAATTTAATAATTTGGCAAATACTAAATTAAGACACTATTGCTAGTGATTAAAGCACCATAACATCCTATTGCTTTTCAATTCATTGTAACTGTGCAAAACGACCACGCAGGGCATTGTGGGACTGACAGCAGAATGGAGAAAGTGTTGAGAGCAGTCAAGAGCATCTAAAAGTTGAGAAATGCTCAACTTAATGCAAATGTCTGGTAGAAAACATTATGCGGCAGCCAGTCGTTGTGAGGTGCGGATGCGTCTATCATGAGCATTTCAAAATATGCCAATAGTGCTGGAGTTTCTGTTGATTTAGTGTGCAAATCATATTGTTTACATATTAATATATTTCAATCAGATATCAAATGCAGGTTAAATGCTTTATCTTTGTGTCTAGACTGTTAACAAAAGTGTATTAAATTTACTCTTTATCTTTACTTTATCGATATTCGGGGAAAAAAGCTAGCATCTTTCCAAATGTATGTGTATAAATGTTTATTCCCTTTCGAGGGAACAACACAGCGTCAACTTTTGTGCCTTTGTCATTGTCTATTTATTGTATGTTTGTCCTGTAGAAACAAAATAATAATATTATCATGGCGACAAAGCAGTTTAGGTCTTCTGTTCCCCCTTGCTCTTGTTGTCTTACTGGTCAGTATACACGTGATATTTATTATGTTATATGCTTGTGTTACGCATCTGATTGCATTTCAAGGAAAGTGGTCAGGCTCGTTTCCCTCGTGGGAATGCCAATGCGGTGTGGCAGCTCAGATCATAGTAAACATGATCAAATGTTGAAGCTCGCAGAGGAGCTTGAGACTGGCGTGCCCCTTTCTCTGCGGGCTGTACCACGTTCACTCGAGATCTGGAAGCCCACTCCATGGCTTCTTCCGCCCAGAGTGAGGGCCCGATGTTGCCGTTATATAGCTCTGAGTAGGTCTCTCCCCTGCATAAGAGGAGCTAGTGGAGGTTGTGACTCGAGCTATGGCCAAGTTGAACATAGATTGGCTGGTCGAGAAGCAGAAAGTTCCAAGACAAGCAAGCTAGACAAACGTTTCCTTAGTAAATCACAGATAGTGATCTGCATCAGGGTCTGCTATTCTTTCCGAAAGTCCACACTGAGGAGTTGAGGTCCTGGAATATGCCATTTTCCACTAAGCGTATGTGGCAGCGTGTTAGGCTGGGACGTGTCTGCATACTATGGCCATCTTGTAGGCATACCAGACTGACCTGCTAAGAGACCTGGCAATGGTGAGGGGGCAGGGCCTGACACTGTGAAAGAGTTGTGTCTGGCCACAGATTTGTCTCTCCATATCACCAAGGAGACAGCCCGCACCATCGACTGTTCCATGACGGATCTGACGACCGTTATACTCTTATAGGCTTTGGGAAAGAGGTTCTGATGCCAGTTTGTTCAGGCCTTTGAGGGGAGCAAAGGCTCCCAGGGTCTACACCACCACAAAGTGTGCCACCTCTCTGTGGTGCCCTCAGAAAATCGGTCTACTACCCCTGGCACCCTCGGGGAGCAGCGGTTCCAGCGAGACCATTGCTCAGTGTCCGCCTGAACCCATTATGGCACTGGGAGGCTTGCCCCCTCCGAGGAGGGTAACAGAAAAGAGCGTTTAGTTGTTCCCTGCCGGTCATCCATTTCAGGGCACCAACACACTACTCAGAGAGCACTAGATGTCAGTCTCAAGGGTCTGATTCCCTTAGTAGAATTTTTGTCAGCATGGAAGCTTCTGTCAAATGTTTCTCAATGGGTTTAGATAGGGATTATAGAGATAGGGAACAGAATTTGATTATTGTCCACCTCGATACAAGGGAGTAGGCTACTATGCTACTGGAGTTGATTTGGAAGGAGTTTGGGCAGGTGGAAGTGGACTTCTGGAAATGGCATCCTCTGTCTGCTCTGGTTCTCCACTAGGGCTGGATGCCTTGGTGCAGGCTGCGTCTGTATGCATTTCCCCCAATTTGCAAATTCCCCCTCTGGTCCTGGGAGTTCTAGAGAGGATTCACCAGGATGGGGTTCGTCTGCTGCTAGTAAACCCGTTCTGGCCGGCCTGAGTTTGTTTCTCTCCTGGATGGCTCCCCCTGGGAGATTCCATTTAGGAGGGACCTTCTGTCGCAAGCCGGGGGCACAATATATAATCCCCGGCTAGAGAAGTGGAACTGTGGGTCTGGCCCCTGAGGGGGACCAACTCGTGAACTCTAGAATCCTAAACTCTAGAGCTCCCTCCACAAGGAAACGTTATGCCCTGAAGGGGAGAGTCTTCACTTAGTTGGTTCTGTGCTGGAGTCCCTTCAGGATATTTTTTTCTTTCAGTCTATCCCCATCCACGCAAGGTCTAATTGGTGCCATGGCTGCTTACTATGCACCGTACTATGGTTATTTGTGGAGACACCATCTCGTAACTCGTTTCTTTTGTAGCACTCTGAGGTTAAGGCCTGCTACGCATGGTAGAGTCCTATATATGTGTACTATTATTCACATATATTGTATGTTTTTTAAATTTATTACAAAAATGTGTTATAATGAGTGTATATTAAGAGTATAGAGCTGCATTTTCTAAGTTCTGGGTGGCAGTTTAGAGCTTGAGTTGCCATGACAACCATGGCGCGTCTTCAGACAACACAGAGGACTGCTTGACTAACAGCAAACTCTTGTCTCTCTCACTCTTATTGAAAAAGACGCATTCTCATCTGTTGAGTTGACCTCCAGGGCGAGGTCTGCAACACGTATAAAATGCATACTGAGATTTACATTATGGTTGACTTCAGTTGATTGTGCTGTTGCAGGTAAGATTTATTCAGTAGCATCTGTTCTTTCTGTATTGAAGTTGTCTTCAGTAAATAGATAAACAAGCCCAGATGCTTCTGAATAAATCTTACCTGACATTCTATGATGACCTGGATCACTAAAAACCATCACAGACATCTTGTCTGTGTTGCCAAGAAAATGATTAGTGTAGCCTTGAGAGTCCTGTCACATGTTAAAGGAAATAAATGTAGCTGTATAATGTAAACACGTTAAAGCCTTCCTGATATTGACCAGATGTCCTAGCATTAGCCCACTCGATCGCTTAACATGTCTCAGATTATTCACCAAGCCGATTGAATGACGTCATACTGTACCTTCATGTCCCGCATTGAGCTGTTACATTCCAATCAATATGCCTTAATGAAATGCTGTGGACCACTGCATGTCATTTGTCTTCAGGGTACAGGGGTATCGATGCCAAATGGGAAACTCGCCAAGGTCTAAATTTAAACAATGGATAAGTACCAGCTTAATCATAGGACAGGATTTGATTCTGTTGAATTTGACAAATGTTCATCTATACAGGTCAGCATTCCATTCTTCGTAATATGATTTGGATTGTGTGACTGTACAATCACAGACAGGCACTTTGTAAGCAGCGAAGCTCCCAGCATGCTTTGAGTCTGCTCACCTGGGGCATGTTGCATTCTTAAAATGTATGCTTTGATTAAATGCAAATAGAAAGATAAACAGATAAACAGGATCCGTCCTGACATTCACTCAAGGTGGTGCTTTGTGAAGCAGATTAGTGTGGCTAATTTCTCTTCTGGTGGAGTTTTAATTGGCGGTCGATTCTAATCAAACTCGTGCCATCCTCCCTTGGGGCACCACTACTGGTGCACTGTGTCTAAAGGGCATGTTTGCTGTGCGAGATCGGCTATGATGCTTGCTTTTTTGATAATATTTTTACATGTATATGTTCATTATAGTCTAATATTCTCAATGGGCATAATTTAGGTCACAGACTGTATGACAGTATTGTCTGAACAACAGTGTATCGGAAGCATAAATGAAGACTTGTAAATAGTTGCTTCCTCATTTGGTACCTAAAGCAACAACTTTTGTTTGTGTGCCCATCACAGTTTTATTTGCCAGTTCCACTTTATTTATAGGGATTTTAGTAGCTACAGGAATTCAATTTTTTCTTTTCTTATCAGAACACCTTTTTTCTTGAGGCTTTTGGGAAGCTGTGTTGGAAGCCACGCTCTGTGTTTTAAAACTGATGTGTGTGAAGCTTAATAATTAAAATGTTTATGAATAATTCATTCTGGATCTCTTTGTGCGAGCACTCCTCTAGCTGTGCAAGTTTCTATATTTAACATCGGCGTCACTTTTCTTCTCTCTTTCTCGCCTTCTTTCCTTGAAAAGCTCAACACCTTTGGGTTTTCATCTTGACACTGTTTAACACGGGAGGTTTCTTTTTATTTTTGTCACAGAAACCCCTTTTTATATATATACTTTAAAGTCTGCACTAAGCATAAACCAGAATTTTCTACAGAATTTTGTTCTTATATAAATGAATATAGTTCCATAGTTTCAACACAAAAGAAGATAATTAGATTTTTTTTTATTTTGTCACACAGAATGAAGAAAGTCAGGTTTGGAAAGACATTAGGTCTTCATGATATAATGGTAATAATAAAGAGTGCATATAATAAGAGTAAGTGAGTTCTCAGTTAATTTTTTGGGGTATGAGTGAGTAAAGATAACTTGCAGTTTAGTAAGTATATCTAATGTTTATTCAGTATGACATTCAGTATCACTCTGACATATGCAATAAATTATTCATTACTTAGATTATGATTCAGACCGATAAACTGTGAATTTGTAACTCTTTACCTAAAATAACCAGCTCATAAGAGTCATTGGAAAATGAATCAGACTCTAATGAAAAGCAACAGCAAGTATATTTGTTTTTATTTTATTTTGCAGCACTTTTCATCACTTATTACTGTCACGTTCTGTCTGTTTAGTTTCATTTTCATGTACTTTTAGTTTGTTTCTCTTCAGTTACCTGTTCCGTTTGTTCCATTCCCTTTCACTCTTCATTTGTTTACGTTGTTATTGAATAATTAGTTGTCATCTGTTCGTTATTTAGTTCATTCATCCTGTCTATTTAAGTCCTTCAGTTCATTCAGTTCTTGGTTCGGTATTGTTTGTGCTTAGCACGCTGTTGCGTTGTGTTTGAACCCTTTTGGGTCTCTGTTTGTCTTTTAAATAAACCTCGCTGCTATTTGGAACTACCCTGCCTATCTTCAACATCTTTGGAAGTAAAGCATTACAATTACATTTGATCGAAAGCTCACAATTTGAGTAAAATATAATTTATTTTCATGTGGCACTGTATATAAATAGGAGTGCAGGAATCACTGGAATAAACTAAGAACAATGCATTTTATGCCTCATGTGTAATGTAAAAAAATTATAATAATGAAACGTTTCCTAAAATTTGATATATTGAAGGTTATTTTAAATTCACAATGATTATTTGACCTTTTTTTGAGAGAGAGAGAGAGAGAGAGAGAGAGAGAGAGAGAGAGAGAGAGAGAGAGAGAGAGAGAGAGAGAGAGAGAGAGAGAGAGAGAGAGAGAGAGAGAGAGAGAGAGAGAGAGAGAGAGAGAGAGAGAGAGAGAGAGAGAGAGAGAGAGAGAGAGAGAGAGAGAGAGAGAGAGAGAGAGAGAGAGAGAGAGAGAGAGAGAGAGAGAGAGAGTTTGAAAAAGCTAGATCTACCCACAGCAAAACACAACAAAGTAACAGTCCACTGACAATCCACTGTGTGTGAGTGGATTGAGGGACAAACTGTTGTTTTTAGTCTCACACATGGTCAGATAAACATGCACAAACACATGAATTTATGTTTTGTATGAAACCTTGTCAATTATTGGTCCAGCTGATAAATGAGCCTTAGTCAGCCATATCGGACAATTTACTAACTTGTGATAAACTGCCTATTGATAAAAATGCTAATTCCAGTTTAAAAGAAGCAGTTAGCAGTTTAAAAAGCAGTTTATACACCTATCATAAATTAACATTTATTAAATCATAAAACATGCTTCATCTTTAAAAATGGTGTTATGATGCAAAACTGCTGCTTTCTGTGAATTAAAATATGCACAGCTGAGTGATTGGTTTCATGCTATCCATCATGTGTGCCTGGAGGGGCTTGTTGCATTGTGGGCATATGAATGTCCTTAGGAAACCAAAATATAATAAAAATACAACTCAGTCAAGCAAATCAGGAGTAATAGGTTTCATTGGTTTTATAATTATTAATATCATCAAATAAATTAATGACTGGAATTAATTAATAAGTTCATAATTCATAACAAATTATTGGACTACTGTACAGTATATCCAACCATACCCAGATATATACACTCACGTTAGCATATCTCAACTGCTTGATTGTTTATCATAGATACATTTAAACTAAATTTTCACTAACCAATATATTAAAAGTTGGAAAGTACATCTACAGTACTTAACCGTATACTCACATAAAGCAACGTATACTATATAGAAAATCTCAGTTACCGTATATGTGATTTATTAATTATCACCACAAAATGTAAACTGTATTTACACACAGCTCTGTATACAAATTTGGAAATGTAAGTATATCCAACTTTATCTGCAGACATAGAGTATACTCGTGTAGAGTGATACTAAATATACTAGTCTAGATACCATTTCTCAACTGATTGAATGTTTTTATAATCACAAAATGTTTACTATATTATCACCTAGCAATAATATGTTAAATGTGAAGTAAGGCATGAAGATATTAGGTCACCGTGATTTTGCCAAGACATGTACCTGGATATTAAAAAATATCACATATTTTTATTGATCCTGGAATAACATTCCTTTCAAAAATGTATTCCTAACCCTATCCCTACCCCTAAACCTACCCATAACTTATACCTAAAATCAGATGGAAAAGACAAGTGAATAACACAGATGTAGAAGCACCTAGCCCTGGCTTTAAGGCTAAACTTGACATAAACTGTAAACTTGTCCCTCACATCTGATTGGTTGATTGGAATGTTTTTCCAGGATCAACAAAGATGTTGATTCAGGAACTTGTTGTAGGCTACTTGGTGAAATCACGTTCACCAAGATATTAAGATATAATAAACATCAACATCATGGTTTTCTGTAAAGCTGCATTGAAAATTTGTGTTGTGAAAAGCGCTATACAACTAAATTTGACTTGACTAATAAATTATATCTAACCTATAATAAATTTAAACTGAATCTTTGAAAGTGTGCCAGAGACAGGTCATTAAATAAGCTTATTCTAAAGGCTCAGCTCTCCAAGGGTGGCTATTTTTCCGATCTGCTCTTTTGTGCTAGAAATGTTACACTTATCACAGACAAACTGAATCGCACACAAAAAGGCCAATCCTCTGTATACAGAAGATGTCCATGATGTGTTCCTCAGATCCCACTGATCTGTGGACCTATATTGATCCATCAGCTGCTGCTAGACCAGGGGTCTCCAGGAGAAAAGCACACACACAATTCATACGAAAAATTTGTATGTAATATGCTACATACACATCTGGAATAATAAATAACAAACTTATTAGTGCACATACCATTATGAAAATGTTCGCACAAGCGTAAATACACTTGCCATAGTTGGCATTTGGCATCTGAGGTGAATTGAACAGATGGTTTTAAAAACAACTGTTGAATTCAACAGTTACACTCAAAAGGCAATTTTCAGCATTAACTGGTTTTACAAAAGTAATCGACACAACTGACTGCACTCCTATTGCAATAAAAGCACCAGCGGAGAATGAATTTGCCTTCAACATCAGAAGGCACTTTCTTTCCATCAGTGTTTAAGTAATTTCAACATTGCAGTTGTGAGGTGGCCTGAGCCAATGCATCATTTTATTTTACAATAATGTTGGCAACCCATCTCTACATTTAAATTCTGTGTGATAGTTGGATAAGGATATCTAGTAAAATAACAAATATGCTATTAAAACAAATATTCTAACAGTATTCAGGAAATTGCTGGGTCTGTTGTTGTGGGAATTTTATTTTATTTTTTATTTTTTTTTGCTCACCCTGATGTTGTTCAGAACATGTACGATTTGTCTTCTACTCAAATTAAGTTATTTAGAAGAACGATTCAAATGCTTCATTACAGGGGCTGTCGAGTCCCAAAAGGACAAAATTCCATTACAAATACCATCAATGTAATTAATTGGAAATGAGTGATTTTAAATAAGTGAAATGAGTGAATTTAGGCAAAAAGAAACTTAATGTACAGAATGAAAAAATGGATATTCAGTTTGAGATTTGCTTAACAATAGTGTTGTTATTAATGTTTTATAAAGATTACCTTTAAGTGAGCATTAGATTATGACAAAAGTAATATAAATGTACAAATAATGAAAATGAACACTGTAATTTGACTGTAAATTAAAATATTAATGTAAATATCCAATATTAGCCAATATTCATCCAATATAGACCAACAGCGATAGGCCTGCATAAAATAATTGTTCAAATGGGCAAATAAACAATATGGTACTGATTTATTGCCCATCCCTAATTATTATGTGAGGAACAGATATACATGTAATCTGTTATTAACTAGTTCCACATCAGAGAATAGTTTTAAAAAAAAAAGTTTTTATTATTATTATTATTATTAATAATAATATTATTTTATATATGTGTATTGTTTTCTTAATTGATGGTCAGGAGCCACACTCTGACAGTGTAAATATGTGTAATATATCATAAAGAGAGGCAGGTCCCAGAACAGAGTTATCATGTACAGTATAACAGTTATTACCCTCATCAAACTGACAAGCAGAACGTAGCGGCTGTCTGTTCTAATCTAAACCACATTTTCAGATTCTCAGGATGATATCAAGAATGCATTTATGTTTGCCATGCACAGAAACAGCCGTATTTCCACTCAATTTCAGCATCTGATTTCATTTTGTTCTTACATGATGTTTTTCTTCTGTCATAACAGGCGACAATTGGAATCGACTTCCTGTCAAAAACCATGTATTTGGAGGACAGAACGGTAAGCAGTCTACTATGTTCTAACACAGCAGTAAATCAAATGCACTAGTTGTCTGTCTATTCAATGTCAAATGAGAACATTTTTAATAACACCATATTGAATCTCAAAAAGCTTTTTTTTATTATACCAGTTGGGTTGCTGACAGTTTCAGCATATAGCTGGAAGCTCATGTTTTAAGAAAATAGATTCTATCGTCTAGAGATTTCTGTGAGTTTATAACCCAGAAATGATTTCATGACCTTCAACGGGGCAGTTTGGTGTGGTTTTATGAGGTCATATCGATCCACCTTCTTGCTTGGCTCTGCGTATGTTTATGTAATTGTGTGTATATGTGTGTTTGAGAGGCTAAATAATTTGACTGTTCAGTTGGGGATCTCTGACTTGCAGGTTCGGTTGCAGTTGTGGGACACTGCAGGCCAGGAACGTTTTAGGAGCCTTATCCCGAGCTATATAAGAGACTCCACTGTAGCTGTGGTTGTGTATGACATCACAAGTGAGTGTAACACACACACACACACAATTCAATGATCAAACCTTCTTTAGCTATAATACATGTCCAAGAGGATTTTTTTTTTAAAGCAGTTAATATGATTACAGCTGTCCGATTTGCCATTTTGAGATGTGATCAATGACATGCATTTTCTATCAGTAAAGTATGTGTTACAGGTCTGTCTTTAACACTATCACCAGATAGATTCATCCCCGAAGATGTAAGAAGCAGCTGTTGGTCATTTTTCACAATAAAAATATGACAGTTTTATCTATCCATAAGCCCCAGTGTGACTTCTAGAGCCAGAGTTAGCGGTGCACACGACTGTATTGATATGACCAGAAAATATAAACCCTGATTTTATAGGTAAAGCAGTCAGTTTCACCTTGAAGCAGAAGCAAGTTCACTGATGTCAGGCTGCACATGAGCAGGCATAAATGCCATAGTAAAACCTCATAATCAAAAAGAACCTCTACCCAGCCATCTGCCATCATAGTTGAAAAGTTTTGGTATATAATTACTTCCTGTTTGAGTTAATTTATGGTGCACAATAGCTAGAATATGTTTAGTGTATTTTAAAATGAGGAGAAATTGCATATAAATCTAATCAATAAATAAACACACACACACACACACACACACACACACACACACACACACACACACACACGTTTACTTAGCTACCTTAATATTCTATCACCTTACACTAACCCTACCCCTAAACCTACCCATCACACAAAACTTTCTAACTTTTACATAAAAAAAAAAGAAAAAAAGTTTAATTACTTTATTTTTATACCAGATTTATAAATGATGACGTCCCTAAAAGGAGGTTTTTGGAGATTTTGTCAGGTTTTGGTCACTTCTGGGTACAAATTTGTCCCCAAAATATAGTTAAGTAGGTACACAGACACACACACACAAAGTTGTGCCAGTCTTTTTTCCACTATGGGCTAATAAGTTATTATTTTAAGTGCCCCTATTATGCCTTTTCAGGTATTGCCTTTCATGTAGTGTGTAATAGCTGTTTGTGAATATAAAAGGTCTGCAAAGTTTCAAAGATCAAAGTGCACGATAAATGGAGTTATTCTCTCTCAAGAGAAAGAACCAATTCTGATCTGAACTGTCAAAGCGAGTCGTCAGTAATTCCATTCTTATTTCCGTTACCTCATATGTAACAATATAACAAATTTGCATAATGCCAGCCTATAGTCTTCATTGGCTGACACCAAGCGATCGCCCCCCCGTTGGCTGGTCTCAGGATAGGTCATAAACCCCGCCCTCTCCATGAAGTCTAATGGACGCGATGGAAACTAAACAATTAAATCACACTTCAAATAATTTCTTTCCGAAGATGTTTTCTGTCATTTTTAGGTAGTTTTTATTACGCTGATGTAAGTTTAAGAGTTTGTTTTTTTAAATAAGTTTGGTCTTTGTTAGTTATTTGATGCTATAAAAACGAGAATGTGACGTCATGATTGACAGCTGTGATTGACAGCTTCACTAAACGAATTAGTCACTGACGCACCAATGGACATTTTGGGGGATTTTCAGGAGGAGATTGGAGCTTCAGCTTCAATTTCTACATCCATAACTGTTTATTTCAACTGTACAAACGGTTTCTGTGAGAGTGAGGGTGGGACTTTGATATCGCGGCTCCACTTCCGGCTCACTCAGAATCAGGTCCCAAATCTACGCAAGATGTCAGCGCCATATCAGGACTTTATCGGCTTCACTTCAGAGTGAAGGGGCGTCGTCCATCTTTTTTTACAGTTGGCTGACACGAACAACGTCTACTTTGACCCGCCCTCAAACACTGTAGCTGGTTCGAGAAGAAGCCGTTTTCTGCACTGCAAAAGCAAATTCTCTCTGTATACACATTCAAAGGATGAAGATGTGAAGAGTCAGTGGTTAAAATTACCACACCGATACAACAGCAGTATATCCTTTTGTTGTATTACCGTAATTTACTGACGATAGCTTCTCAAATCTCGGCGAGGTCAACGCAGGATTTGCAAAAAGCTTATCCATTAAAAATGGAACAGTACCCATTTTATTTGAACCAACTTGCACTGAATCACAACCTATAAGTATGATTGATTATTGATGTGTATATATTTTAAAAAGAGTGTTCAAAATATGTAGTTTTGTGTTTTATATTGTGTAGGTCTCCGGCTAACTCACGTTGTCTTTTGGAAAGGCGGGGCTTAGAGAGATTGAATCTTCGAACGAGTCGTTTTCAGACTCTTTGAGAATTATGGTGATGTGCAATGTACATTATAAATCAAAGTGTTTTTTTTTTTACCTTTGATGCATTTAAACCTGATGTAGGAGACCTCTAAAACAAAATTAGGAACGTTTAAAATAGCAAAAAAATAAATAAACATGGCTAATATTGGATATTTACAGTAACTTTGCATGTTCATTTTCGTTATTTGTACAAAATAGTTTAAAAGACGTGGTAAAGCATATAGGATATATTTAAGGAATTGAAAAAACAAAAACAACATTGTGCTAATTATTTTTAACGCATTAAACAGAAATATATCATTCGCAACCTTCTTACCACTCTCTGTCTCTGTTTTTCTAAATATGTTAATTCATTCTCTGTATTTTTCTATAAAGATGTGAATTCATTCCAGCAAACTACCAAATGGATCGATGATGTTAGAACGGAGAGAGGAAGTGATGTCATCATAATGCTGGTGGGAAATAAAACAGATCTGGCAGATAAGAGGTGAGTTCTCTCACTCTCATTCTTTCTCACACGATTTTATTAAGCTGCTTAACAAGGCTGTTTCACTCACCAGAGTGTGAATTGAAGTTGACAGTTTCATTAAAGAGATTCTCTGAAAAACAAGGAGGGAGCCTTTATTCCCACTTTAGACTTCTGGGAATAAAGTCTGACGGATACGTTGAGAGCAGCCCCTTGTATTTGTGTGAAAGAGAGGTAAAGAAGCAATGTAAAAATAACACATTGTTTAGAGAAGGCTTGCCCTAAAATAATCTCACCCTGACAGTGTTGGGGAATAACTAGGTCAAAAGTAATGACGCTTAACTATGATAACTAGCATTAACTTAAGCTAACTTAACTTAACTATTGCTAACTTTCTACATTTTTCTGTAGCATACAACACGCTTCTTTTTTCCATCCTGTATGAAGTAATACAGTGAGACAAAACGCTATTTCACTGATATGTATTTGTCCACAGGGCCGAGTGAATTGAGGAAAAATTCGATGTACTGTAGTGTTGGGAAGTGTTATTATTTTTAGTGAATGTATTTGTTCATGTGAATTAACTTATTGAAAAAAATATATATTCACCATCCATTTAAATCTCTCCATTTGAGATTTAGATATAGATGCTACTGTTCATAACCATGTTTTGACTCAATTATACTGTAACTGAGCATTCTAGATAAAGCGTATTATTATATATCATATTTAGTGGAAACATATACACTCCGATGCAAAAGTTTGAGGTTAGTTCGATTTTTTTGATTTTTTTTAGTAATACTTTTTTCCAAGGGTACATTAAATTGATCAAAAGTAACAGATATATTTATAATGTAAAAAAAAAAAAACATTTTTAATTTCAAATAATACTGTTCTTGTGAACATTCAATTCATAAAAGAATCTTGAAAACTGTATCAGTTTCCACAAAAATATTAAGCAGCACAACTGTTTTCAACATTGATAATAATAAGAAATGTTTCTTAAGTAACAAATCAGCATATTATAATAATTTCTGAAGGATCGCGTGACTCAACACTGCTGGAAATGTTTATTTGCCATCAAAGGAAAAAATCACATTTTAAAATGTATTAAAATAGAAAGCAGTTATTAAATTTAATACTATCACTTTGAAAAATAAATGTCATAATTGCTTAGTTTGTATATTTAAAAAGTTATTTTCCTCTTGAATGTAGTTAGTTACTCTTTGTTACTTGTTTTGTTACTAGCAGGTTATTTAGCCAGAAAATAGCTTTTTTCATAGCTTGACTGTAGTATAGCTTGTTGCTTCTCCCAGTCCACTCTTGTTTGAAACATTTCCTGAAACACTTCCACTTAGTCATACGAAGCTTGAATTTAGCCATCGGCCCTAACATTAGTAAAAACATACGGATGGGACCTGGTCTGTCTAAAATCACTTTCTAAAAAATGAAATTTCTTTGTCAAATGCTTCACCACAGCCAAAAGATCAGAGAAGCATGCTATTAAACGAATTAAACGTTTGTATGAAATGGACATTTTATGCTTCACTAGTTCTTCAGAGACGTGGGAGCTCAGGGTAAATACAGCTCAGTCGCTTTCTCTCTAGTCATTTTCCTCTCTCTAACTGTGTGTATACCGAAGGGAGGTCATTTTTTTTCCTTGCTTTTCTTCAATAATAACTTGCCTCTGTAGTTTTCATCCTCCATTGCACCTTCTGAGCAAAGACCAGGTTACCCATACATATTTACAGCTCTTAGTCTTAGGAGACATTGAAACAACAGATTTAGAAACAGAATAGTTTTTATTTTATTTTAGAAACAAGAGACATTACAATTACAAACAGAACCTGATTGTTTATTTGTTTGCAGATACCATTTGGTTTTATATTTTATCTAATGCAATGAATTTTCTAATTTTTAAGTGTAGCTTAGGAGTCCACATGTCTATACTTTTGAGGACACTGTATGTATTGCTTAAATATAAATGACTTATACACTAATTTTGGGGTTGGCACGAAGTTGTTTGAAATGAGTCTCTTATGCTCTCTATACTACAGTAAAAACGGTAATATTATGAAATATTACAATTTTAAATGGCTGCTTTTGCATTTTAAAAGTTATTTTATATTTTTCTCCCATCTTCAGTGTCACACGATCCTTCAGAAATCGTTCTAATATACTGATTTGCTGCTGAAGAAACATTTCCTATTGTTATGTTGAAAACTTAACTTTTTTTGTGGAAACTGTGACTATTTCATTATTCTTGGATGAATAGAAAGTTTAAAAGAACAGGACTTATTAGAAATAGAAATCTTTTGTAACAATGTAAATGTCCTAACCCATTTTTATTGCATTGCTAATAATTTTTGTAAATTTATTTTAAAATAAAACATATTTTACTGAACCACATTATAACAGGTATTCTGCACTGCAGTGTTCATTTCCATGATACTAACATTTGTAAGTCATGTGTCATTTGCATTTTACTATATACCTAATATTTTTATATGATATAGTACAATTTGCAGTTCTAATTTGATAATTTCATTGTTTTACTTAAAGTTAAATCTAATCTAATCCGATCTGCTATCATATGAGGAATTTGCAACTAATGTACTTATAAGTCATTCGAGTGGATTTATTCTTTAGATTTTCTTTCATTTCTTGAAAATGTATTTTAAGTTTGTTAATGATTCACTTTGTCATTTATGTTTCATGATATATTTCTGTTCATGAGGTCAAAGAGTAAACATGATTTAGAAAAAAAGGAGTTTTTGAAAGAAATGTTAATTGTTTGTAATGTCACCATGGTGATCAATACTGCATGCAGAGGTAGAGCTGAACTCAACTTAAAGGGATAGTTCACTTTGAAATTAAATGTTGGTATGTTTTAGCTTACCTCAAGGGCATCCAAGATGTAGGTGTCTTTTTTTCCGCAGTAGTTTAATTTTTGATATTTTTAGGTCAAACCGTTCTTGTCTGTCAGTCATATAATGCAGGTCGATGGTCACTGTCTCAAAGAGCATGCACAGAGTCCAAATTAAAACAATTCCCCATCGTCCAAATTAAACAATTCCCCATCGTAAGTACACATTGATGGCCTAAGACACGAAACGAGCGGTTTGTGTGAGAAAACGAACAGTATTTATATCGTTTTTACCTCTTGTACACAGCCACGTCCAAGTGATCTGATAGCGCGGGCGGGTATAGATATATACACTAGATGTCGCATATACGGTTTCGCAGTAGCCAATGCGACATCTATTGTATATATCTATACCCGCCCGCGCTCTCAGATCACTTGGACGCGGCTGTGTTCAAGAGGTAAAAACGATATAAATACTGTTCGTTTTCTCACACAAACCGCTCGTTTTGTGTCTTGGGCCATCAATGTGTACTTACGCTGGGGGAATTGTTTAATTTGGACGATGGGGAATTGTTTTAATTTGGACGATGGGGAATTGTTTTAATTTGGACTCTGTGCATGCTCTTTGACAGTGACCATCGACCTGCATTATATGACTGACAGACAAGAACGGTTTGACCTAAAAATATCAAAATTGAAACTACTGCGGAAAAAAAGACACCTACATCTTGGATACCCTTGAGGTAAGCTAAAACATACCAAAATTTAATTTCAAAGTGAACTATCCCTTTAACTCAACTCACTATTGCAATGTGTTTGAGTGCAATGCAGGTTTATTTCCATGACGACTGTGATGATGTGATGGAATGTGGCAGGTGGAGGTGGCTGCAGTTATAAAATAAGGGACCGTTCACACAGAACACATTTTTCCATTCCAATGCGTTACTTTTCCATAGTTTTTCTATGTAAACGCACAATTTTTTTGGAGAGTATTGCGTCTTTTGCAGCATCTCAGTTGTGGCACAGCATTCTAAAAACGCGGCGCTCAAGTTAAAATCAGTTCAACAAAAACACATCTCGACACCTTGCATTTTTCCCCATTCCACCACAGCCCATGCATGCCTTGCGTTTTTCAAAGCAAATATGCATTCTGTGTGAACAAACCCTAACAGGCTGAGAATGGAGCCCGTTAGCTGTGTGCTAACATGAAACACTGCTGGAAGAGAAAGGGGAGACTCATCAACTTTAATTTTCTCAACTTTGAGTTTAGTATGGTGACATGCCATTGCCTATCAAGAATTAAATTACTGTGTTAATGTGGTTCAAAGGTGGCATTCCCCTCAGTTTTTTAATTAACGTCAGTGTGCCATTTCGTCTTGAGTCTTTTGACGGGCAGCTAATGTCCAGTCAAATCACAGTGTCTCTCCCTTCTCTCTAACACAGACTGAGACACAGACAGACACAGTCTCCACAGCCTATTTCTGAGGTAGCAAACAAGAGGCACTTTCTGGCATTTTAAGGGAATAGTTCACCCAGAAACTTTTGGCATCTTTGACTGACCCTCATGTTTCTTTTAAAACATGTAAGATATTTTCATTCCACTAAGACATCAGACTAATGGAAAAAAATATTTAAGATTCTGCACTATTCACTAATCAAAGTTACAAATGCAAACAAATTTGTGACACTGATCATTTGAAAATTTTTGTAAAAAGATCAGATTTCCTTGCTTTCATTGAACCATAATATAATATAATATTCAAAATGAAGAAATTATTTTATCAATACATATTTTATAAATTATTTTTTTTAGCACAGATGCATTAAATTGGTCAAACGTTACAGTAAAGACTTTTATATTGTATATATGTATGATTAAAAAATCTTTTGAACTTTGTATTCATCAAGAAAAATCCTGAATTTTTTTTAATCAATATCCACAAAAAAATTATATCAGCATAACTGTTTTCACTGTTATAATATATAGAAATGTTTCTTGAGCACCAACTCAACATAGAATGATTTCTGATGGATCATGTGTCGCTGAAAATTCAGCTTATCACAGGAATAAATTACATTTTAAAACAAATGTAACAAATTCTTTTAAATTTAATTATATTTTCACAATATTACTGTTTTAAAGTTTTTTGATCACATAAATGCATCTTTTATGAGCATTCAGAAGAAGAACATTTTTATTTAAAAAAAACGTACCAACCGCAAATGTTTGATATAATATAAACCTGCAAGACTTTCTTTGATTCGTGGAATTTTAAATCACACCTTTAGTAAAATGTCAGAGCTGCTCTTTTTCATAAAATGAAAGTAATTGGAGATATTCAAGCTCCAAAAAAGGACAAAAAGCAGAATAAAAGTAGTTCATACAATTTGTGCACTATTTCCAAGTAAATAATAACAAATCAATAACATTGCTAATTTCCCATCACGCCATGGAGGGTAAGTGAAGCCTTATAAAGCTGTGAGATTAGATTACTTTCAATGATACTTTTCATGATGTTAGACAACACACTCTTTGTTCTGTTGCATGATAGTGGAATACTATTAACTGTCGTATGAGACTAGGTTGAAGCCTTTTCTGAACAGTAGATAATATTGGATTTAGAGCAGTAGATGACACTGAATTAGTTGTAAAAAATAAATAAAAAAAACTCTAATGCTGGCAAAATGCCCTGGAGAGGACTAACATGTTTTTGGCATGGCAGAAAGTGTCATGTAATTTTTGTGCCAGAGGAAGTGAAAGGTTATGCAGAGTCTGGCGGTCATCATCTTTAATGTAAGTTAGGTACCTGGAACTTGAAGACATCTTGTGCACTCACAAGAGAGGCTCATTCTCTTGTAGTAGAGACAAACTACTGTACTACAGTGACAATGTGTTACCTTTATGTGCACTTCGTTTCACAATGCTAGTAGTGTACTATAGGTACTCTTTCTAAATTCTATTGTTGTAACTCTGGATCTGCAAATGCGACTGGGCGGCTGAGGTTGAAGTTAAATGATTGAAGGCGGATCCTCTGTCACAGTGAAGTGAGTGTGTCTGTGCAAAGGGAAGATATTAAAAACCTTGGGTCCGACTGTTGCCATGGCGCCCAGTAATAAATCAGGACTGAGCAACCTGTTAGAACATTTGTCCCTGTATGTGTGTATATATAATTTATGGATTTAAGCAGTGTGTGTATATATAGCAGTGGTTCTCAACTGGTTTGGCCATAGGACATTTTCCCATGGTCATTAAGCCTCGACCAAATTTTTAAGAATTTGAACCAAACGAATTTATTTCTCAAAAATGGTTGACACACACAAATACCGTCCCACGGTTATGTGTACTTAACATTCACATAAATTGTAAAAATATCACTAACACTACTGAATCACAGTCTAAGGTAAGGCTATTAAATAGCAGTCCCAAACTAGTTATTGTATACTATTTTAACAATCTAAGCGCATAGTCTAAAGCACACGGCGCAAGTGCACTTAGGGCGTGTCCGAATCCACTTTTGCTAGTTTAATGACGGGAAAAAAATGGCCGGCATGCCCAGCGCATGGTCTAAAAGGGTTGTCCTTATTCTCTTAATGAGTAATGGGTGTGTTTTGGGCGTAACGTGAAATAAACCAACCAGAGTCTCATTTCCCATTCCCTTTGAAAGCCAGTTGCGCTTGCGCCACGGCGGGTTGCTATTCACATGACGGAATTTGCAAGCGGAAAGACTGAACGCGTCTCCAGAAAGCAAACGGATCTGCTTGTGCGGAAGGTTAAAGCGCGAGAGCAGACCATCTACGGGAAAAGCTGGATTCCACCATATCTTTATGTACACAATATTTATCTTTTACATTTGTAATCCTTTTATTTTTAATATTTGTCTATTTGTGTGCTGCTGTCCCTGTGTGTGTAAAATGATGACTGCGTCGGGCTGAAACTAGCAAAAAACCCTTGCGTCGCGCTTGGCGCTCCATTGCGCCGGGTGTATGATAGGGCCCATAGTCTGAAAACATCACCTCATCTGACAGCAAATACTGAATCAGGACAACACACTTTTCTCAGTTTACTCAAACTGCGTCTGACAGAAGAGTCGGCAGCTTTCACACACGTCTTTCAAAATAAGTGTTGCATCAGAAAAACATTTAACATTTTTGTTGTTAATGTTTCTTTGACTACACACTCTTGTGACCCACTTTTGGTATAGTATCTATCTGTATATAAATACAATAGAAGTCTATGGAATGTCTCCATTTAGATTAGACATAGCTGTGTGTGTGTGTGTGTGTGTGTGTGTGTGTGTGTGTGTGTGTGTGTGTGTGTGTGTGTGTGTGTGTGTGTGTGTGTGTGTGTGTGTGTGTGTGTGTGTGTGTGTGTGTGTGTGTGTGTGTGTGTGTGTGTGTGTGTGTGTGTGTGTGTGTGTGTGTGTGTGTGTGTGTGTGTACCTGATAAGGCTAGTAAAACCAGAAATCGTTCACCTTGTGGGACAGTTTTTTTCTTTTCTTTTTTTTAAATGTAAAAATGCAGAAAGTTTTCTGTGATGGGTAGGGTTATGGGATAGAATATACAGTTTGTACAGACTTGTGTGTGTGTGTGTGTGTGTGTGTGTGTGTTTAACCAGACAACAAAACATCTTATACTGTAATATTATTGGAATATCAGATCTAAAGTCAGTGTGAGGTGTATTGCATGAATTTCAGTCCAGAGGATGTATGTTCTGTCAGAGGAACAGATGGTACTGCGCTCTTCCAGACACCCTACATGATGTCAGCTGAGATTACATACCCTTGAGCCAATACCAAACAAAAAGAGACACATTGAGCCCAACCTAGTATATACATCCATCTAAAATGCCAAACACAATCAATTTAATATCCACTTGAAAGAAAATAGAAAAAAGAAAATATGTTGTGTGGAAAAGCACAGGTAATCAAATTTCAAGGTCAATATGTACCATATAGAGAGCAGTACTGAATGCTTTTAAACAGAAAAGAATGACCGAGATTTAACTAAATATTCACAGAGTTTGATTGAATGAATGTACTTTAAAACTCCTGAATGTAATCACGAAAGCTTTATGAATAAATGCAGTGACACATGCTAAACCTGTGTGTGCTGTTTCTGTGAGCTTAAGATAGCGCCACCGGATAAAACATTTATGACCGGAAGATGCACCAGAGAAGGCAGGAAATTTAAGCTGACCAGGCATTCTGCTCCATCAACATTTATAACTTCTGCTTAATTTCATCTTTCTTTTTGTGACATGAATATCAAAATATTTAGTTTGTGGCATACTGTAAAACTTCAAAAGCACAGTCATCAGTCAGCGATGGATTCAGGGTCAGGTTTGGAGTCCTTTTGGTTTTCTCAAGTCACTTATTTTATTTCGATATAAAGAATAATGTCTGTTATGTTTCATCCCTTTTTTTGCTTTCACCCTTTGCCTTCCCTGAGGGTTTCAATTGAAAAGTGAAAAGCAGTTTAAAGCACACTCTTTAATAGACAAGAAAGGGGCACGAAAACATATCTGCGCAGTTTGGGTGGACTTTGATCATGAAACAAAGCTACATCAAAACATATCTGATGTTCATATCACTCGAGTTCTTTAATTGTCACAGTAGCTTTGAAAACCCTTCATAGATATGTCATAGATGAACCTGAATTGGAAATTGAGGACTGCATCTCTGAAGAGACATGAAATCTCTGAGACTCTGAAATGGAAGGAAGTCACGGTGGCATATCCTTAATGATCAAACTAGTGTTGTAAATGTAGCTGGTAGTATGCGAAATTACTGAGCAATGGGTGACGTGGACAGACAGAAGGCATATTGACATGTATTTTTTGCATACATGGGAAAAGAGTTAAACCCTTCTCATATTTCCATCACCCTGATTTTATGTGTATTTTGAAGTGTCACATCAGAAATTAGTGTTGGTTACTAAGTAACCCATAGCACCGTCATCTGCTCGAACAACTTGATGGAAATCACCTAATTCGATTTGTTTGGTTTTTTGGGGGTTTTTTTGTGCAAACTTTGAAAATATTTCACGTTTGGATGGAAACCCAGCTTTTGTGTCACATTCAGGGATTTAAATTATGGAGTGATAATATTCAGATTAGTGTTCAACAAATATGGGTTGTCAATGATTCCAAAACTATTACCCCAATCCTAAATAATCAGTATTGTACAGTATAGCAACAGTTGTTTATTGTACCTGGTCAATTTTTCAATCCTGTCACATTTGTTATAATTTGAATATATTAATGTCTAAAATTCTTGTAGTGACTATCATACATTAAATGTGTTTGTATGCGTGTATGTGTGCATGTGTGTGTGTTTCTTAAAGTATCACACACGCTTAGTTCTTAAAGTATTATAAATTGTGTGTGATATCAAACAGTACATTTTTTAAGTATTTTGAATTGTTATATAAATGTAAAATAACTGTTTTAATATATTTTAAAATGTCATTTATTTCTGTGATGGCAAAGCTGAACTTTCAGCATCATTACTCCAGTCTTCAGTGCCTTCATAAATCATTCTAATATGCTGATTTGATGCTCAAGAAACATTTCTTATTATTAGCAATGTTGAAAATGGTTGTGATGATTAATATTTTTGTGGAAACTGTGATACATTTCTTTTCAGGATTCTTTGAATAGAAACTTCAAAAGCACAGCATTTCATTGAAATAGATTTTTTTGTAACAATGTAAAAGTAAAATGTAATTTTAATCAGCGGGGTTATGCAAAATGGCTGATATTTAGATGAAAAACATTTTACAATTTACTTTTTACAATTTACTTTTACATTTTACAATCAACTAATGTAATTACGTTTCATTTAAATGATATGTCTTGGGGCATAAATGGCACCATTTACAGAGAATAAGCTGTATTCTTTGAGAAGCAGAGAGTCAGGAATGCAATTCACGAGTTAAATAAACTCGCGCACGTCTCTGTGCTCCTGTCTGTGGAGAGAACAAAGGAGTTTGGGTGGTTACATCACTGTTGTCCCAGCAGACAGAGCTCAGTGGCTTAAATACAGCATGTCCTATTCACATCCCCCTGCTCTGAGATACAGCTAGTCTCCTCTTCAGCCTACTCATTTCTCTCAACCACCTCACAAACTCTGTCAAATACACACACACATACGCGTCAGACCCACAGATATGGATTAATGTCACAAGTGTGTCATACAAATGAGGCTTAATTAATGGGCCTTCCCTTTGTGCAATTAATCAGTTTCAACATCAATTAATTAGAGTTAGTAGAGTGAGGGAGGCAATGACTGATGCTGTTGTCTCAGAGCCTGTGCTGTCTGATAATACTTCACCCATAATCTGTGACCCTCTAACCACTTTATCAAATACCACATTTCCATTATTGCTGTTTTCATAAATCTTGTTGGGCTACTGTCAGGGCTGGGCAGTTTCGTGATATTGGTTGCCATTATTGGCAGAATGATTATTTGCCGTCATGTGCAGTCCTGGAAATGTAGCCTCCGTTTCTTCGCTATTGTTCTTCATGGAATCCCTCCGGCCAAGACCAGTATAGCTAGTCACCAGCAAGCGTTGTGTTTTTGATGCTGGTGTCCCCACCATGGAGGCCTGGAGATAGTATACTTTAGCCCTTTCCCATTTATCTTAATGGCTGTTCTGATATACATCTGCGACATGGGACCGTTAAATATTTGTGTGGACAGTGGGGGGCCTTGAAGACAAAAAGGTTGAGAACCACTGCTGTTTAAAATATCTACATTCTAAATTTCATACTATACTATACAATACTATTCTATACTATAAAAATGATTACATAAGAATGCTGTTTATGAATGCAAAATGGTTACGGTATCTACAGTACCAGCTGGACCTCGATCCCAACTATGCTTCCTGATTAGCTTAACCAGCAAGATCACCTTTCTCAACCAGCTTTAGCAGAAAGACTATGTGGGTTGACCAGCAATTATTATTTTATTTTATTTTATTTTTTGTGCTGCTGATCAGTATGGCTACGCTGGACCAGCTCCAAACCAGCATATAAATTCATGTTTATTCAGCAGGGGTCATCACAGTTCAATTATATTTTATAAATAAACTTATTTAACTTAAATAAATTATTTAAAATCTTCAACCTTTTCACAGGCAAATCACGATTGAGGAAGGCGAGCAGCGGGCCAAAGAGCTGAGTGTGATGTTTATCGAGACCAGTGCCAAAACGGGCTACAACGTCAAACAGGTAAGTTTTACCTCACCACTTTGTTCTGTCAGAGGAAAGAGCGAGCACAGGCACGGTGTGTAGGTGTGAGAAACGCTCTCATTCTTTCGGATTTCTCTTCTGAGGTGCAGTTGAAAGCATAATTCAGGATGACTAAGCGCCGAGGTGGGAGAGATCAGATGTGACGCAGAGCTCTCTCTCTCTCTCTGAGAGCCGGAAGTGCGTACAGCACACTGTGTGTGTTGTGTGGGCTAAGGTGTGTGTGTTTTGTGTGTGTTAGCATCAGCTCTGTCTGACTGGATCACAGACTGTGATAGTCGTTTTGTCTCTCTTCTGTTAGAATGATCAAGCTTTGCTTCTTTTTGTTAAGTGTCATGTAATTAGTCAAGTACAAAAGTTCTTATTGTGTCTCTTTTAGTAAATTTTTAGTGATATAGAGATAAGATCAAATTTATTTTATGAGATTGCTAATTTCAACAATCTTTAAAATAAAGCAGTAGCCTAAGCCACTAATTAAAGTCTGTTACAATTCACTGCATTAAAGTGATTTTAGTGCAGGTAAGGGATGTCTGACATAAAAAAAAAAATTTTTTTTAAAGTACAATACAAATGATCAAATTGAAATAATGATTGTTAATAAAAACCAAAACATATTTTTCCCTAAATAAATAAATGTCATTAAAAAATTATTAAATATTAAAAACATTTAATTAGTTGTCATTTTTTTCCACACACCTCATTGCACCCTCTTGTGGCCCCCTGGGGGTCTCTGGACCCCAGTTTGAAAACCCCTGCACTTTGATAATAGATATCAAAGTTCAATAAAGAGTTACAATTATGCACAATTGAGAGCATATAATGTTTTTGTGTCAATAATGGCAAAAACATAAATAAAAACAAAAAAATCAGCTGACGAAAAAGAAAAAAAGAAAGTATTATCACCAAGGCCGCCTTAATGCACGGGCTTACCTGGGCTGAAGCCCAGGGGCCTCCCAAGTTCAGGGGCCTCCCATGTTCAGGTTTATGATGAGCTGAAAATGTCGCTAGTCGCTTGTGGGCGTTGGTAGTGCTGTCGCTCTAATGTTATTGTTATGGTGCGTTCACACCAAACGCGAAAAGAGCGTCTGGCGCGAGTGATTTCAATGTTAAGTCTATGCAAAGACGCGTTTATGCGCGTCTAGAGGTCCCGCGGCGCGAATGAGGCGTTACGGTTCGTGTCCGCTCAGTGCCGCTAACGTCTCCGCTTTGGGGTGTCTGTTGCGAGTGTGTTTAATCGACGTTTTTTTCAACACACGGACAGTATACACACACACGATGCACGCGATTACATTTAGAAATAGACAAGCTTTGTTTCCAAATGCACCAAGCAATGATCGTTTCAATTTTATAAACTTTTATAAACCCAGCCAATATAATCACAATGAACACATCCAAAATAAAATCTTTAACATGTAGGCTATATAACAACTGCAAAGCGTCTAATTTGTAAACAAAATGATTTACGCACTAAATCCAGAATAAACTCACTGAGACTTTCGATAGTTTCTTTTCCGTGCATCATTTTATTATATCCATGTTTGTAGTTAGTTACTGTCAAATCATATAAAACAGTGAAATCGCCCTCGAACTCTTCTGTCTCTCCTGCACTCGAGACGGTGACGGGAGCTGAGCTCCACTGAAAGGCTTCTTTCCTATTGGTTGTCGCTCGCGAAAATCGCTTCTCATTTGCATAAAGTTGAAATTTAGTTGCTGTGTGTGGTTGTTAAATAAAGTGTCTTGTGTTTATGTGCTCAGTGATATGTTAATAACAATATTAAAATTAAAAACAATATAAAAAAAAAAAAAACTCACTGTTGTAGGTCTCGAAAGAAACTAATGCATTATGTGATGTAGATTACCTATAACACTTTTTTTAAAATGAGACTCTATTAATCGAGGGGATGGGGGGCCTACAAAACCTCTCAGCCCCGGGGCCTAACATTAGGTTAAGGCGGCTCTGATTATCACATAAACTTTGTCTGATGTTAAAGTTTGTTTTTGCGTTCATGCTCATTGTAAGCAAGGGCCTGATTCACGAACATCTTTAAATTAAGAAAATTCTTAAGATAAATTATGTTCGTTAGAATGTTCCTAAGTGCAAGTTAATAAAAAATTTCTTAAGAACATCTTAAATTAGTTTTTTACTAAGAAAATGAAAGGTGTTATTTGGTATTTAAAAGGAGGGTATTGCTGAAGACTCGCTGAATGAAAAACACCTCAAAGCCCGTCTTTTTTCACTGCCTGCAGATTACCGTAGATATCATAATAAGCGCACAGACTATTTTTGTCGCGACTGGCTTGATGGGAGTTAATTACTGTGTCGTGTTTTTAATCCGCTTCATTTTAAACGAGCCTGTCTCAAGTTGCAGTGGTCTTTCCCATTCATTTGCGCCCCGTCTCTCTCTAGTGAATGTATCCTATTGGAGAGCTGTGCTGCCTCGCTAGTTCTAGCTTGGCTGCGTTTAAAGTGTTAGTTCACCCTCACCCTCATGTTGTTCCAAACCCGTAAGACTTTCGTTCATCTTAGGGATCGGAACACAAATGAAGATCGTTATACTACACATGCGTTTTTTCTCAACTGTTTATATTCAGTTAAAACATACCTGACTGTGTTTACTTAAATTTGTACGAAGAATGGCTTTTTGACATTATTTTGTGTGTATTTGACTGTTTAAGCGCAATAAGCGGTGAAAAAGAACTAAATTTAGTACTGAGAGGTGCCTTTAGGAGCACACTTTGGGTGTGAGCACAAAATCTGCGGGAATGAGTCAAATTATGCGCAATATGTGCAATCCCACGGCAAAATTCAAGCCCTGTAACACCAACAATATAGCCTGACGTTGTCATACTCAGATTCTAGTCAGATACTGTCTGATACTGCTCCATTGGGCTGTTATTATGGGGCGTGTTTCAACCGAACCAGGAAAGAAAATGCCTCTGCACTCAATTGGATAGACCTACAACCAATCAGAGCAACGGAGTAAGTGACGAATGTTTTTCCTTCATGTTTCCAATCGACAAATGCCTTGATCGCGGTTCTCTGTTCCTCTTTTAAAATGAATGCGCTGTCGATATCTTCTATAACAGACGCAATGGCGGAATCTACACATGATTTTTTATAAACAAAGTTCGGGAGGAGCACGTTCAAATAATCAATCCAATCAACTTGTCTTTAAACAATTACCAGGTCTACCCTATCAGCATGAGAGGAAGCATATATTATTTATTCACTCTGTCAACTCACCTAACATTCCTTGACAGTTTTCAGCATCCCTCAACTCACTCTTGGCTTGTTCTTCCACAGCCAGGAATACGGGGGGAGTACTTTGGGTTTGGGCCGAATACCGAGCCCGGAGCCTCTCCTCGGACAGCACGCCAAATATGCATTTATTCTATCTGACTTATTTGTAAGTGTGAACTTGTGAAATCTCAATTCTCCAGTCCAGCGGCAGCCATCTTTGTTGTAAACGAATTCAACCCAAGCTCTCTTTGGTGACGTGGATGATTACGTTACTGTTGATCATCTGTCCATCATCGTATAAAGCCCGCCCTGACAATTTGATTGGTCCGAACAGCTTTTGTTCGGGCATAATAGCTCCACAACGGATCAAGTCCAGACCGAACTTCCCGACCTAAAGATTTTGTGGGCGGGGCTAAGTTCGGCTGGCATCCAGGCTACCAACAATATCCATCAGGAGCAAATGAAATTAGGGAGTGAGAGGAGGCGGGCTTGTGTGTCAACTCGCTCTCAGAGAGATGAGAGGGCAAGAAAGAACAGCTGGTATCGATGATCTATTCTGCGGAAAAAAGTATTGGAAGCGTTTCAGATATTTCAGTATCAATAGCCTATGTATCGTTTTGACAACACTACATTGAACTTAGTTTATTATTTCAGATGCCTTTTTGAAAGACTACAATTGAAATATGTATATATTATAGGCTATATAAAATTCAGCCCGCCAAAGTGTCTCGTAGCCCGCATTTGGTGGGTGGCAGGTAAAACCCAATAAATTCATTAAGCATCTTACATTTGGGTATTTAAGACAGGTTGGCAGTAATCATAACTTTTACTGCATTGTCCTAATATTGAACTATACTACTACGGTGCATTCATATTCAATGTATAGCTACAGGTGTGTGTTTATTTTAAAACTGCTTTGAACACAAGTCATCCAATCAGAATTTAGAGTCTCTCCATTTTACAATTATAGTTTGAAACTTGAAAATGAGGTTTATACTGTCATTCTTCAAAACCAAGAGTGAGTTATAGTATTGTGCATTGTTCCATCAACTATATTGGACACTGAGCCTTCATTCTTCTTAAAGCCATGTATCACTGTTTCACATGAGCTCAGCACTGACAGTACAACACTAAAAGACACTAAATCTCTGACACAACATATTATTGGCACCAGATGTGGAGCTGACTTGTTCCAGTCTCCATTACAAATTGAGATCATTTCCAAGCCTTTACATTGTTACACATGTATGTGTGTGTGGCTGACTGGAGCACATGTTTGTTTGCACTTTTGATTCTGTGAGCTCTACAGCAGGGAGCTGCATTCATCTGAGATTACGGTCAATACTGAAATTTTCTTATTTATTTCTCCAATAACAGCAACATTAGATAAACTGATTACCTCGAAGAGGTAATTGCAAAATAATGACTCAAATATTGATTGAAGAATTGCAGGGTGTCAAGTTCTTGCCAAGATGAAATTGAACTCTTGTGTAAATAATACAATATTCAACATGTTTGGATAATAATTATAACAGAGTAATTTGTTGTTTAACAGCCTTTCATTGCTATAATTTGTAAGAATATGAAGTTTCATTTTGCATAGCAAGAACATTCAGTTTGTGCTTTAGTGTATAATATAGCAATTAATTTTCTTCAGTTCTACAGCTGTTTTGTTTTTTAAATTGTAAAAATGCAAAAATATTTCTGTTTGGCTTTTCTGTCGGTTAAGGTTGCACTGTAGTATTTATAACTAGCTCTATTTAAAAACAGTAAAGGTCTATGGAATGTGTGCGTTTCTACAATGTTGTCTATTATTACACGTCTCTCTGGAATACTTGATTTTGATTGGTCAGTGACACTGAGCTGTCAAACATTTGTGCATAAAGGGATGGTACAAAAATGTAAATTCTGTTCTTCTGGTCATTTTCTTATTCTCATGTCATTCCAAACCTGTATGATTGAATGTGGAACACTAAATACGATATTTTGAGAAATGTTGTTGTTTTTTCTTTCATTGTCAGTGTTCACTATGTTGGTTACCTACATTTTTCAGAATGTCTTCTTTTGTGTTTTGCAGAAGAAAGAATGCCTACAGGTTTGGAACAACATGAGACTGAGTAAATGATGACAGAGTTTTCATTGATAGGTGAAACTTTAAGACTACTAAAATGGATGTTTGTCTGTTTACAGATCAGGAATCCACAAGTGAGCAAAAACATTGAACACTGAAATTTGAACTGAAAAGAGGCAGAGACCTGAATGAGAATTTAAAATGGTAAAAGATGTTGTAACTAACAACAGTGACTAAAAAATATATTAGCTAACTCTTCTACATTTGTGTTATGCTAGCAGCTACAAAGCGGGAACTCGTATTCACCCTTCTGAAACGTAATATGAAAAATGTGACACCGTATGATCTTGTATGAGTTCACGGATGCGTGAAGCCTGCAAGTCAACATTAAGTGCTCTATTTGGGACAGGGTCTGTCTCTGTTTTTCTTAAATGGAATGATTTTGTGTGCCTTTGTTTTTGTCCCAGCTACATTAAAACATTTTTATAGCTCTCTCCTGTCAAAAACAATGGCCTGAAGGTAGTTAACAAAATGAGTGGGGTTTTTTTTCTGACCCTCTCTGCCTAATGGTCCAGTGTGCCCCATTTCCCCATGGCTTGTCTATTGTGATTGAAGACATGAAGAGGGGCGGTGTTGGCTACATAAGCTAACTGCCCTGTTTGATATGATTGGGAGTGAGTGGGACAATTTATCATTGCTGTATAGCCTCATATAGCTTCTGGGAACGGCCCTTTCTAGAGGATGGGTGTAATGGAGGTGTGTGGTGGGCCATTAATTGCCCTGCTTGGAGCGGGACGCTAGCAATGCATTGCAAGTTTCAGAAGGCAGAACCAGACTAAGTGCTTTTTGCTGTTCCTTTATCATCTTCTACATAGAGTCCACTTTAAAGGTCAGCAGGTGTTTTAGTCTGTGACATTTATGATTCTGAAAAGAACTGGTTGCATGGGATCTTCATTTCTATTAATATATATACAGTATATTACAGGACAGGTCTGCTTCAATACACATGAGAAAGTCCACTTTGCTCCAAGTCCCTTTTTATTGGTTTAAAAATTGTTCAGATCATATTTTCTGCCAGAAAGCTGTACAGTATGACAGTGGTGGTCGCTAGACTATTTTAAGTATTTTTGACTCCAGGTAAATTATGCTCTGAAAAAAGAAAATACAAAGAAAATACTGCTGAAATGACTTAAAGGTAGGGTAGGTAATCCTGTTCAGAAACACTTTTTTTTATACTGGGTGAAATGGTCCTTCCATCCTGATAGTAGTCAATACATTATGTGTTTAGAAAAAGGAATGAAAAAAATCAGACCTCTGTAGCAGCTGCAGGACAGTAAAAACTCTGACCAATCACTGCCATTCGGTGCGAATGTAAAGAACCAATCAGATGCCTTCATGTCTCGTGCCCGCCCCGAGCCCCACTGCGCGCGCAGCCCTGCGTGCACTCATCACATGTCACCGTTCCCGGAAATATTCAGCTCAAAGCACCTGCATATGCAGTCAGCGAAGGCAAACAAGGCAAAAACTACTTCCTCGGACCCTGCCCGCGCTCTTGAACGACCTCCTCTGCTTCGCCCTCAACCCCGGACCTGTCCTCGAACCGACGATGCGGTACTTGTCTCCGGACTCGGAGTGTACGTTAGTCTTCATTAGAGTCAACAATGTTTTCATCATGGAAACTCTTACATGCAAAACACCGTATATGTTATGAATCTTACACGAAATTCATCTTCATCACAGTGTAACTGATGGTAATGGAAAAACGTGTATCAATACAACCTGTTTTTAGTTTTGCCTTATAAATATAGCTCGTTACCGAATGAAACTTTACCATTATCGATATGCTAGCTTGATAGTGAGTACTAAAAGAAATCTTATTTGTTTATATTCATAGTGATAAAGTTAGGTATTTTATTACATGTGATTCTGACATGATGTCACTGTATGTACTGCGCTCCTTCCTCTCCACTCGTCTCAGGTAATAAATGCGTCTTGTTCCAGCCTGAGCGTTTGGCGTCGCGCGTTCATGTGTTTTGGGGGCGTGGCTTTGGAAGGAGCTCAGAAGGGAGGGGGTGGAGTGAATGGAAATAATGAGCTGTGTTTATTGCAGATTAAAAGGTCTACAGTCACTCGATTTTTATATTTTCTTTTTCAGAGTACTTACATTTTAATTATGTATTGGTATATAAAGACAGTTTAAACAAATTTGGAATGTTTTTTTTTTAGAAAAATTATTACCTACCCTACCTTTAAGCTGCGCTCACAATAGCAAATTTTGCATTCAAACAGTTCAGTTGTCTATTTTCAATAGTGTAGATATATGAAGCACAGCTCACACAGAAGGCCCTTTCAAACTAAGGGTGGGGGCTTTAGGCACTTCACGATCCGATCCAAATTATGATTATGAAAATCAAAATCCGATTCTAAAACGGTTCTTAATCTACTTTTTTTTTTTTTTATGAGATTTTTGACAGCCGCAGGTCTAATTGGCTGCATTCACTTATGCACAGATCAATTTGAACATATTAATACATGTTTTGTCCCGTTCTTAAGAGATAACTGATTTTAAACATAACTATTTACATTAATTTCACATTAGAAAAGCATTTGGGGATGTTAGTGCATTTAATCACTTACATTGAGTCATACACAGGCGTATACCGCAAACGCCCATGAGAATCATGTACAGTGAAGCCTGCAATTGCCCTTGTATTTTGCTTCAACCATGAAACCTTAGGCATGTTTATGCAGTTGTTCAGTGGTTTTGTGGGAGTTTGTGTTTAATTGGCTGCAAGCAGAATGCGGTCGTCTCTATAGCACACAAGTGCCTTCGCATATTTGCAAGGAAAAAAAAACTAAGCTCAAGGTTTCGAATCATTGAAGAGAGAATCGTGATACTTCGGGGAATCCATTCCCCAATTCACATGAATCAACTGAAACCATGCAGCTAAAATCTCTAACCGTGTCGTCTCTTCTCTCCCGCAGCTGTTTCGACGTGTGGCAGCTGCCCTTCCAGGAATGGAGAGCATGCAGGAGACAAGCAAAGAAGGCAGTATCCTTTCAGTGAGCTCAAAACAAAAACAATTGAACAATTCAGAACGAATTTCTGTAATCAGGTTACTCTGCTGCATTCTACTTAACATTCAATAAGGCATAAACAAGCAAAAAACTGATTGGCTTTGTTTCAGTACTGTAACATATGACCTCTAGGGCAATGTTTCCCTACGATTTTTGTCTTATGTACTCTCACAACCCCAAACCAGACACCTGTTACTTTTATCTCATATCATTAATATTATTAGTCACTGAAAAACAATCAACATTGTGGGTGAAAAATAGACCAAAATAGCACATATATAAACACAAATGGATAAAACTTGCCACATTTTATTGTTTTACTTCACTTAAAAAGCAACTGAAAAATCGTAGTATTATTCTTAAAAGTCTGTTTTATAGATTTAACAAAGCAAAAGCTAAATCTTTCCAAATTAGTTTTGGGTTGCATAGTTTTGTGTATGATTTTTGAGGATCGAGGTGTCAAACCCATTTGCTCATTTACATGTGTCTAGTTTGGCTGTTTCTACCATATGACAGATATATTTGCTCTAAAATGTTTACTGTAGCCTCTGACATCAAAAACAAAATATGTCTTACCCTTACAATTAAAGGTTAGCCCACCAATTTTTTCTTGTCTAACTACAAACAATGTTACAGTTATTTGAATTTTGATATTTGTATTAAGCATCCGAAAATAACATTATAAAATTAATAAATAGAGCCAAATCGCGGAAACACTGAGATGTTAGTCCCGTCCGAATTGGTACATGAAATCACAGACGTTGAATGATAAGAATTGTAACTCAAACATTTAAAGAACTTGTGCCGTCTGAATAGGGCTTTTTTTGCAACGCATTTAATAGTCCAGGTTGTTTTGATCTCATGTTAGTGACAGGTTGTCCCGCCCTCGAACCAGTAAATCGAGAAGAGAAGAGTATCATCAAAGAAGAGATGTTGTTGAAAGAGGGAGGGGAAGATTAATTAGGACACACCAGTTAAAAAATAATAATGATGTGCACGGATTAATCATTAATAATAAACACTGCAATATTCCATTGAGGGAAAAAAATGGTCCATTCTTCCATGATTTCATGGTGACTTTAATGTGCATAGTTTTGGTAATAGCTTTTGAGAACAAGTGCATGTAATACAACCTGTCCATGTTGACATCTACCTAGTTTGAGCTTCTGCGTGAAAATACTGTAGTTCGATGGGATGTACAGCCTTTGACATCAATAGCAAAATATTTTGTTGTGTTGTCACCTTCCTTTTAAAAGTTGATATTAGAAAGTTCCAGAGTAATGAAAGTATGCAGTGGTCGTTGTACAACAGCTGTTCATCAGCAGTGCTGTAGTATTCTGAGTGATCCAATAGAACTGCATTGCAGCTGTCAGTTGATAGTAGGCTAATATTCATTTATTTAGCCTCTTTTCTTTTCTTTTTTTGACAGTGTAAAGTCTCATTTACCAAGGTGAGGTTTTGGTGGGTGATATACTTCTTGATTTTCATGATTCATGTCATTTACACCATGAAATTCAAATATTGGCCTTGCTTCACTCTGAGGCTAATTTATTTTCCTCTCAATGCATTTTCTGCCGCATTCAGTCACTTATTAGTGGCAGTGGAAAGTCTATTGCTATGGTAACAAAAAACATTTTTCTCTTCATCTGTGTGAGTAGGTTGGCAGCAGGACTGGATTTCATATCCAGTAAGTTTGAATGATAAAGTGTCGTCGTTCTGTTTTGTGTGACTGACAGAGGTGCGGGATGTGTTTATTGGGTGCTCTCTGCATAGCATGTATGTTTGCATGTGTGCAGTAGCACAGGGAGGCATAGAAATGGATCAGAGTCGTGGTACTTTTGATAATTTTATAAATACAAAAAATTATAATTTGAAGAGAATGTTAGAGCTTGAAAGGCGATCTGATCATCTGGCCTGACAGTATAGAGTATGCAAACCCCTCACTCCCAAACAAGGCCAATTGGTTTCCTGCAGTTATAACTTTGTTTTTGTCAAAGCTCTAAAACTTGTAAATGATTCACTTTCAGGACACATGTTAAAATGAAGTTCAAATTAATCAGGTGTAATATGTATCATCAGCTGTAAATACAGTGTATTTATATAGCTAAATAAAAAAATAAAAAAAACACTGCATTATTCAACAACAAAAAAGTATTGTCCATTTTGATTTCAGTGGCATTAAACATTATGATATCTTTGTAGCCTACTCACCTTGTAGCCTTTGCTTTCACAAGACATTTATTTGTATATTTTAAGTAAGCTATATGAAAGGTTATATGAATAACTTATGTGACAGATTTAGTGAAATTAATTAAAAATATAATTTTACAAGGACGCTATTAACCAAACTACACACACACACACACACACACACACACACTCACATCACACTACTCACGACTTCAACATTTGTTCATGAATGCAAACATGAGCCCATTTCATTTGAGAGGGTCGGCCGCAGCCATGAGCAGCTGGTGTGACTGAACAAGCATAAAAGCCCCACTACAACAACTCATGAGATTATGTTTTATGTTGGCAAGAAAAGAGACTTTGGGGTGTGAGCTGTTTTGGATTTTCGATAACGACCACTAGATGGCACCCGTTCTCTTTTTGCTGATGGACGTCAGCACACAATAAATAAAATGAAAAAAGTGGGTAAATATAAGTGCTGACAAAATATGTTTCTCTTATTTGCTAAAATACCGTAGCGTAAAAAAAAAGAAAATATAGTTTTTGCTATGTATAAAGCCCTTTGTATACAGGCTGTAATTAAAGACGCCGTTTGTCAAACGTATCCTATTCTGCAGCATTTATGGCTGCAATTACTCCAAATACCTGGAGGGGTCAGTATTGAGGCATATTTTTAAGTTACACAAAAAAAGTTGCATTAAAAAGAAATGTAATGTCCTGTTATCTTATATGGTTGTATTATTTTCACCCTATTTACATTTATGTTTGATGTAAATTCTTGAACTTCTTAAGTTTTTATTCCTTAACAGCATCCTCCAGTGATTGACATTAAATTGGACAAACCACAGGAACCTCCAACTACTGAGGGCGGCTGTTCCTGTTAATAGCTCACATCTGATTTACAGCATCATCTACACCACATGCTTGTTGTGTTGCTTCCTCTTGGTTAGCTTCCAGTTGTGTTTTCAGATTGGATATTTGGCCTTCCCATCTGACTTTTAGTAACTGGTTGGAATCAGTGTTATATCAGTTTCAATTGTAAAATAGTATACTTTAGTAACAAAATTGCCAAAAATCCTAAAAATTCGAAAAGTAAAGGGCAAAAATCAACAAAAATGTCGACTATGTCTAACATGTATACTTTTTTGAAAATGTAGAGACGTAGGTTTTTTTCTTTGTTTTGTATTTTTGTATACAAGGATGAGAACTAAATCAGATGCAGACAAGAAATTCTATAATTTTGCCATAAAAAGCAGGATTAGAGCAAAGAGTTAAAAAGCAAGAGGGAAATTCAAACAACAAATAACCCAGAAAATACGGCAAACATGCATGTTAGCTATTTTTAAAAGTATCATCTCAATCCTGCTGGCTACTGTGCGCAAGATTGTGAATGCATACTTTTTTTGTGACTCAACGCAATTCATTAAATCAACTTGTTTTAACTGTTTTTTCTTTTTCTTTTTCTGTGACACATAACTTGAATCTTTTATTTTGTCTGTGTGTTTGTGATAATGTGTCATTTGTGTCATCACAGTTTATTGAATGTTTACAGCATAGTTTTCTTTATAATTTCCTGTTCTCAATGAAAGCAAACAGGTTGTGCAAACAAACTGATAACAAGGAAGGATCCCCTTTCTTCTGAAGAATGTTATCTTAGGACATTTATAGCGTATTGCAGATAGTCGGAAGACTATGAACGTGACAGAAGAGCAAATCATGCACAATTAAACTTGGTTTATTCATGTTTAATTGATTGGAATAATTTGTTTGCACACTTGCAATTTCCACGCTGATTGATCAAACAGTCCAATTCTATTGTAAATATATCAGCTGTCATTTTCAAACTGGCTTTAATATCAGAAATGCAAAGATGGGACGTTCCTCCAAAAATAACTATAGTTCACTTTTAAGAATTAGCATTATGCAGCATTATAGTGTTTGCCTTGTGTAGGAACCCACTCATGTCTACAGCTGCTCTTTGGGCCAGTAAATTGTAGTGCACTGACCAGGAGGAGACACATTGTGTAGTAGGCTATATCAATTTATTTGAAATGTATTTCATGTGAATCCTTAATGCACTTTTTCAAGAAAGAAAGATGTAAATGTTTCAAAATTGCTGTCAAATGTCTGTCTTTGAAACCACTTTAGAAACTGTAGCGTAAATCTCTCGAGGGTCACTGTACAGATAAACTATTTGTAAGTTGCTTCACATACCGCCAGATACAAGTCATGTCTAGCTATTTGTACCGTAGAATAAATGAGTATGAGCACATGACAAAAAGTGTCAGAAAGCAAGTGAAATGTTAAAATGCCAGTTTATCCTTATTCAATCCAGCAGCTTTTAGTTGGACTACGTTGAACTACTACACTGTAATTGACTGACTCATTCAGCACTGACACTGACCTTTGCGTTCTGTTTATGGATACTTTGGAAATTTAAAGGGAAAAGCAGATTTGTCTGTGTCGACGCCTTCTCAGATCACAGAGAGGTACAGAGGTATTTATTGGTTGTTTAATGACTTATGAAGTTTTGTTTACATTTTGTTTTCTTCACTTCTGAAAGGAAGTTCTCATTTGAATTGAATAGGGTGCAGATATGCCCCCTGTATGGAATCATATCATAAGTGTACCTGTAATATCAGTAGTAATTGTGATTGACACAACGCTACATCAGCCTTGGGTGAATGTCTGTGCGTGAGTTGAGTTATGCTTTTAAGGGTGCAACCATTCCCTGTGTATATGTTTTAGCTCAGTGGAGCAAGCCTGATTGATTCAGAGCTAGCTTTACCATTCACACTGTATAGAAATCTAGCATGTTGGTCCAAATCAGTAAAATCAATAAAAGTGTCTTATTACCAAAAAAAAGTGAATATTGACCATTTCTTTTGGAGTATACTTCTCTCATTTAAAAACATAAACACACCAAAGAAATTGAAAAAGGTAAAGAATGAATAGAGACTTCTTTCAATTTAAAGTACAGTTATGACTTTTTCCATATTATAATGTTAAAATAACATTATAAATTTGTTAATATTGGAATGATTATGAAAGGATTATGTGACACTGAAGACTGGAGTAATGGCTACTGAAAATCCAGCTTTGCCATCACAGAAATAAATTACATTTTTAAATATATTAAAATAGAAAACAGTTCTTTTAAATTATAATAATACTTTATAATATTACAATATTTTATATGAATTATATTTATTTTAAAACATTGTGTATCCTAGTTGTTTTTTATCCAGTATAACTCTCTACTTTGAAATGTAAATTGACTATAATATTCATATTCATTCAATTGATGGTTGTGGGGTTCCGATCCGTTTGGACCGTGACCCGGACACGACGGGGAAGTGTTTGCCTGTACATCAATCCAAAGTGGTGCAACGGCGCCACTGTGCGCGAACGGATTTGTTTACCAGACATCGAGCTGTTGTCGGTGTCTGTTAGACCATTCTATCTGCCTAGGGAATTTCCCCAAATATTCCTGACAGTATAGTGTACATCCACCCAAGAGCAGATATAAAATCTGCTTCTGATGTCATTTTTTCAGTAGCTCAAAAACTACAATCTATCTCTCCTGATGCCCCGAGCTTCTTTCTTGGTGATTTTAATCATGTTAACTGTAAAAAGTCGCTGAGCAGTTTCACCCAGTATGTCACCTGTCCCACTCGGGGGAACAGACTATTGGATCTCTGCTATGGCTCTATCAAGGAAGCCTATAAGTCTGTTGCAGGTCCTCCTTTAGGATTTTCGGATCATAATGTGGTGCATCTTTTGCCCACACAGACCTGTGCTACATAGAGACAAAGTGCAGGCACGTGTGGTACAGGTGTGGAACGAGGAGAGCACTTGGCCCTACAGGGCTGTTTTGACTGTACCGATTGGTCTGTTTTTCAAGACTCATCCAACAACATTGATGAACTGACTGATGCAGTAGCCTATGCAGTTACATCTCTTTCTGTGTGGACAGTGTGATCCCAACTAAGACAGTTGTTTCCTAATAATAAGCCCTGGATATCTAAAGAACTGAAACATCTGTTAAGGGAAAAGAGGACTGTTTTTAATAGTGGTGATAAAAGTGCATATGCTGCAAATAGGAAGGTTGTGCGGGCTGAAATAGTAAAGGCTAAACTCCAGTATAAAAGGAAAATTGAGTCTAAATTCAGTGAGTCTGATCTCAGATCTGTGTGGAATTGAATGAAGCTAATGACAGGTCTACACAAAGGTACTAGTACTGTGTCATTAAATGGTTTTGATTCTGATGAGCAGCTAGCAAATGAATTAAATAGTTTTTATATGAGATTTTCTAACAGTGATTTTAGTGAAAAAATCAGTCACATGTGTGATAATTTGGTTAGTGATTGTATTCTTGATTTTGATATTGATGTATTTAAGGTCAAATCATTATTTAAACAAACTAATGTTAGGAAAAGTCCTGGCCCTGACGACATCAGTGGTCGAGTCCTTAAGTCTTGTGCTGGTCAGTTAAGTGAGATCTTTAAAGTCATTTTTACTCAATCACTTCAGACGCAAACAGTGCCAAAGATTTGGAAACATTCTACAATATATTCTTAAATGACTTTCGACCAGTAGCTCTCACCTCATTGGTGATGAAGACTTTTGAGAAGTTGATTAAGCAGGAGTTACTGAAGCAGGTAGAGGAGCAGTTAGACCCTCTCCAGTTTGCTTACAGGCCTAGTAGAGGTGTTGAGGATGCAATACTTACATTGTTAAATTTCCTTTATCAACATCTGGAATCCTCAAAAACTCATGCAAGGCTCCTTTTTATTGATTTCTCTTCAGCATTTAATACTATTCAGCCCTTCTTGTTGGCTGAGAAACTTCAGTCTCTTTTTAACTTGAACTCTAATTTAATTGGCTGGATACTGGATTTTCTGTCGAACAGGTCGCAGTGTGTTAGGGTAAATGGTGTTTCATCCTCAAAAGCCCTTACCTCTACAGGCTCTCCGCAGGGCTGTATTCTTTCACCTTTGCTTTTTATTCTATATACGAATGACTGTAGGAGCAAGTATGTGAATAGGCACTGTGTGAAATTTGCAGATGATACTGTTATAGTGAGCATTTTGAATAATGATGAGGATGGGCATGGCCCTGTAGTTGATGATTTTATTGCGTGGTGTGACAACTTCTATCTGTCTATTAACGTTTCCAAGACAAAGGACATGATTATTGATTTTCGTAGATTACAGCACAATGATTCAAAAACTGTTATTCAGAACATGAATGTTGAGACAGTTGATGAATATAAATATTTAGGAACCATCATTGACAGCAAACTATCTTTTGAGAGCAACACAGTTGCTGCTTGTAAAAAGGCCCAACAGAGACTTTTCTTCTTGAGGAAGATGAAATCATTTAGCGTGTGTAGGATGTCTTTGTTTTACCAGTGTTTTATTCAATCAGTCTTGACATTTTGCATTGTGGTGTGGTACAGTGGCCTTAAAATGATCAACAAGCATAAGCTAGCTAGGCTGGTAAATGTTGCCTCTAAGGTGGTTGGGGTACAGCTACCACAGCTGCAACATATATATGATAAACGGGTCCGGGGTAAAGCTAACCACATTTTAAATTGTTCTGATCACCCACTTTTTGGGGAGTTTAATTTGCTCCCCTCAAGTCGCCGTTTTAGGCTACCCATGTTAAGAACCAGACGTGCCAGGGATTCTTTTATTCCTGTGGCTATTAGGAATCTGAATTCACTTAGGTGATATCTTATGAAATTTTTATATATTTTTTATATTTCTGTCATTGTTCATTATGATATACTGACCGTGTAGTGTATTGGTTTCTGTCATTGATTCTGGGGAAGGAGTGTCTCTATTGTTGTGTTGATGTGTGTCCTGTGTTGTGTTTATAATGTTGTTGGCATCTGGTAGTGCTCTTATCCTGTTTTTTTGTTTTTTGGTATCCTGCTGCACACTAAATTTCCTTGGATAAATAAAGTGAAACTTGAAACTTGAACTTGATACACTGTAAAAAATTAAAAAATAAATCATTTATAGTGTAAGGGAAGTTAATGTTTATTTCGATCTTCTCAAGAGATTGTAAACGTGGAAATTAGCCTTTAGTTAGAACTGTCAAATTAAGCAATAGCATTTTAACTGTGAAAGCTTTGCAAGACTTGTCAAAACATGTCAAAGATTAATCCACAGTTTCTGGGCAAACAGGATTGCATGGGTGTAGGTGAAACTATTTACACCTTGATTTTTTTTTTTTTTTTTTTTTTTTTAATCAACTGTCACAAAGTTATTAGCAGTTATCAAATTAGCAGTTAACTTTGACTACATCAGAATTTTTGTCCCACCTGTTTACATTCCCTTAATCTGTAATCCCTGCTTTACTGATTGCTTTATTATATCGCTTTACTAAAATTATTTTATAATTCACTTTAGGTGGCCATGATTATTTGCCAGCAAGGATAAGTTAAAAGGTGTCATGAAAGTTTGAAGCTCAAAATCTGACTAAACGGATATAGAAAATAATGGTAATTATGTTGGATTTGAAGCCAACATATTGAAATACTATTTAAACTTAATATTATTATTCTTCTGAGACAACATTTTCTAACTGCTACTCCTCCTATAGCTTTAATGCTACAAGCAAAAAACTCGCCACAGACCTTGGGCCTGTTCTGAAGTTTGTTGCTATATCTTTTCTAACTGATCCGACTTACGGTTTTTATATAAATGATGACTTACATTGGCTGAGCAAAATAAAAATAAACTTGTAGTGGAGCAGTGCTGTCTACCAGACCCAGACAGCAACGTAGTGTCTGCCCAGATCCGGCCCACATCTGTAATGTGTGGAATCCACACGTGTACCAGATGTGGACCGGATCTGGGGCGACACTATTGCTGTCTGAGGAGGGAGCCCCATGTTTGTTACGTTTGTTTATTCCGGTTTATTATGGATACTCAATATTGATCGGGTGAATGCATGTTTTACACAGTTTATTGTACAGGTTAGTTCATCTCCATTCTAAACATCATTGTAAAACACACAGCCCCCTCCTTTACTTTCAGTTTCCATCCATTAAATTGATAAATAAATATATATACTCCTAGAGCGTTCCTCAAGTTGTTTGTTTATACCATTTGGATACTCTGTATTGATCGGGTGATTGCATGTTTTACACAGTTTATTGTACAGGTTAGTTAATGGCTGTTCTAAACTAATGCACTGCTACATTGTCAAATGCAAATAACTGATGAAAGAGAGCTATAATGTCAGAGCAATACTGTGGTATGGAATTCCAAAGCTGCCAAAATAATACAGCTCTGCACAAGGCAAGCCGAGTTCGAGTCCCGTTTCAAGGACAAGGCTTTCTCAAGCCAACATCAAAGTTTGTTTATAAACTTTAACTGATAGTTTCCGCCCAGAGAGAGAGAGAGAGAGAGAGAGAGAGAGGGAGAGAGAGAGAGAGAGAGAGAGAGAGAGAGAGAGAGAGAGAGAGAGAGAGAGAGAGAGAGAGAGAGAGAGAGATAGATACAAATAAATTTGAATTGAGTTGAATTGAAAAAATCCGATATTTTTTTCTTTTTTCCGTGTAAACGCAGCCAACCATAAAGGCACATGGATTTCTGTTGTAGAATCTGTTTGTTGTGGAATGTGATAACATTTACAACATCTTTATTTTGACTTTGTTTGAGTTATCTACTTGTTAACACAATAAACTTCCAAGGAAAGACAAAGATAGGCCTATCATATTATCAACTCAAGATTTCACAGAAAGTGAAAGTTCAGCTCCATAGACTAAATCTGTGACATTCTGTTTTGTTTGGAGAAAAAGAAAGACAAGATTATAAACGTTTTTTCTCAGAAAAAACTCATGCAACTGTGTAGCCTATATAATGACACATTATATAATTCTTTCAGAAATCTTTCAGATGACAGATGTTTAATGAAAAGCATGAATAATCTGTTTACACGGTTGAGGGATTTCTTTCTTTGTTTTTGGTCCGTTGCAAACTCGCTACAATGAAATATCGCCATATGCCAAACAGTATGGACAATACTTATGCAACCAGCCTGTTTCTCTTGCTAAAGATGAAAGCATTATTTACAGTCTTATTTAAAGCACATACCCAATGATCTCAATCATCCTTTACCCAAAGCCCTTGTACTCATATCTTTAAATCAATGTTAGTTAACTAAAACGTTAACTGAAATAAAATAAAATATACAAAATATAAAAAAATGTCAGTTTAGTTTAACTTAAATAACTAAAACTGAAATAAAAATGAATAAAAACTATGGTTGATTATGATTTCACTTTTCTAACTTTAGTTAGTGTGTAATGTTGCTGTTTGAGCATAAACAACATCTGCAAAGTTACGCTCAAAGACAAGTTCAAAGCAAAGGGAGATATTTTCTTTCACAGAAATAGCTTTTTAAGGACTACAACAAACGACTGATAGGGACTACACGAGCTTCCTCCCTGGATAGTGACATCATGAACCCTAAAATTTACATAAACCCTGGCCCCGGGAACACGCAACAAAGGGGGTGAAGTCTATGAGAAGAGAAGAGTTGTTGTAGTAGAGCACATTTGTGAGTCTGCTCAAGCTGTCGCATCCGTCTTTTCACATTTATTGCAATACAGTACGTAACACAAATGCAATAGCATGTCACTCTGTAGGCATCTTACAACAGTTCCCACACGAGCGATTTATAGATTATCATGACAGGATATGCTAATCAAAGACTTGAAGATAGTTAGCTCCACATCAGCAACTTAAATTCATCAACTAACCATTCAAAAACGTCCTGTTGCATTCTACATGTTGTCACTCTTCTTGAGTCTCTCCATCATTGTCCGACTCCGGTCGAACATAAACGGTTTCTGACATTTTAGCATGTCTACAAGTGGCTGTTGAAGCTCCGCCCTCTTCTTGAGGGAGCAGTAACTCATTTGCATTTAAAGGGACACACACAAAAAGCGTTTTTGCTCACCCTCAAAAGGGGACAATTTTAACAATCTATAAAAAATTATCTGTTGGGTATTTTGAGCTAAAACTTAACATACACACTCTGGGGACGTCAGAGACTTATTTTACATCTTGTAAAAAGATAAATTATATCACCCCTTTAATATTTATCTCATAAATGGGTCTTTATTTATCAAAAAAGAATGATAGGAAGGGAGTCACTAATTTTGGGGTCCTTGTTATCAAAACGTTTGAAGCCCTTTGTTGTAGCTAGTCATGTAAAACAGAAAGTCAGAGAGAAAGAGACCAACAACATTTAGCAATCAAAATGTTTAATTTACAATAATTAATAAATTATATAAATAACAAAATATCTTAAAGAGTCTATTTGAGATCTGAGGGGATCAGAATCTTTCACAAGATGCCATCTGCTCCAAAAGTCCTGTTTCGCATCTGGGACCCTTATCCCCCTCGGGACAGCTGAAACAAATCCGGCCTCAGCAGCTGGGATGGATTAAGGGTGGAATATCTAATGAGAAGTTCCCCTGAGATGGAAGAGCGGGATGCAGGCTTGTGGCTATTCAAGTGGAAAATGCAGTCGGAGAAGCATATGAAGGGGATTGTGTTTGTTTAAACGACCTTTTCCATTGCTCCTGCTTTTTCAGTATGCCAGGCGTAATTAGCACATGGCAAACACTTTTAAGGACAGCAGCAAACCAGACGGCGAAAGTCTATTGTTAATGCACTGTTCATGATGTCTGTCCTGCTTTTCAGAATATCTCTTCTGATGAAATCCTTCGCCATGACATAATTTCTCTGTGTTGAAAGACAAAGCTAAAAGTTAGAAAAAATGAAAATGATAAAAAAAAATCTTTATCCTATCATTTTGATCAATCTAGCTGCCACAATAATGTTAAAAAAAATATTCACCAATAAATTAACATTCTGTAATAATTTACTCATTTACAGAATTTTCATTTGTGGGTGAATGAACTAGATATAAAATGCAAAATGACTATGACATTTTTAAACTGCTGTCATTCATTACAGTAGATGGAAGACTCACACATTGCAGGTGGGAACAATCCTCTCTTCAGGATGTCTGGAAAAACAAATTCTCTTCAGGAAAGATGGGAGTCTGAGTTTAGGTCTGCATTGTTTTGGCACTGGACTAAAATCAGAGACAAGAGGAAGAAAGGTATGAATGGGAACACAAATGCATTTTTTTTTGTCACAACAGAGTTACTATTACACAAACGCTCTGAGGTTTCTACTTTAAGCATGAAAAGTGATTAGAGATTTAAGAACAAAATGCTCTACTAACAAGACCAAACGTAACAACGGATGTACGTTTTCTGCTAGTTTTCTGGCTACTTATAAACAGAATCTGGGGATATTGAGGTTGCTGATTCAAAAGGCTCACTTGACTCTGTAAATTAATTTCAGCATCTGGTTGCATGTTACACATTAGTCACCAGTCACTAAGGTACTTGAAGGGTCAATGAAGTAAAAGAAAAAGACTTCAAGTTTAAAACACATGTTCCAAATTCAATTTTTAACAAACATTTACATTTAATGACTAATGATAAAAAAATTATAACAGATTTTCTTTATAACTTGAATGTTTTTGAAAGTTTTAGAACATATTTTTCAATACAAATATAATTATGTAATCCAAAACATGACATTTTAGAACCTGAACTAACCTTGGCTTGTCTGAAAAGGTCAAATAATCTGATATTTTAAGAGAAGTAATTGATCTGATTATTATAAATATGAATATAATACCTGTTTGCATCACAGGAGGAACTTTTTCCAAATATGAATAATATTTTGTTATATTTATAACTGCTTTACTGCTTTTTTTTCTCCATAAGAAATAATAATAGCTTATGCCGAACTACTTAAAGGGATAGTTCACCAAAAAATTTAAATTCTGTCATCATTTACTCTCCCTCAAGTTGTTCCAAACCTGTATGAATGTCTTTCGTCTGCTCAACACAAAATATATTTAGAAGAATATGGTTTTTCCATAGTATAGAAAGAATACTGTGGAAGTCCATATGGGGCCCATCAACTGTTTGGTTACTGACATTATTCACAATATCTTCTTTTGTGTTTATCAGAAGAAAATAAATCCATACAGGTTTAGAACAACTTGAGGGTGAGTGAATAATGACAGAATTTTCATTTTTCGGGGTGAATTACTGTTTTCTTTTTTAGAATTTCATCATCACCAGGATCAGATTTTACCTAATGCCCCTCAACCAAAAAATACATTGAATTCAGAAATTAAAAACACACTCAAGTCACTGTATGAATAGATCATGTTGTCACTCACCATTTAGCCTGTGATGAGGGCAGAACCTGTATATTAGAGTTTGTCTCCTCTTCCTCCTTTTCTTGCTCTCTCTCGTTCTCTTCCTCCTCCTGTTCATCACAAATGTTGTCCCACAGTTGGCTATTGACAAAAAGAGCCTTCTCCAAGCTGAGCCCTCGGTCCAGACAGGTCACCTGGCGACAGAGGGGACAGCGAATGGTGCGCAGGCCGCTGTAATGCAGCCCCATTGTCTCCAGACAGGTGGTGCAGAATGTGTGGTTACAGTGGAGAGTCCTGGGAACACGGTCGGTGCGAGAGTAACGCAGGTAACAGACCCCACATTCCTGATCCTCAAACAGCGCCATGGCTGAAAACTGGAACTTTTATACAGTTGCTGATATAATGTTGTTAAAGCTCTGTCTTCTGGAAAGGGTTTAGCGTACTCTGCAAAAACAAAAAAAAGATGGAACTCTCAGGCATACTTCGTGCATATGGACATAACACAAGAGTTCACCCAAAAATGACTTTCTTGAAACTCAAAAGAGGATTATTTTTTTTTTTTTTTATGTCTGTGTTTTGGTTTATTTGCCCATTCAATGAATGTCAATGGGGTCCAAAGTTGTTAGGACATCACTCTTTTGTATTCCTCATTAGAAAGAAATGCATACAGATTTGTAATGACATGAGTAAACAATGACAGAATTTTCATATTTGGGTTAACTATCCCTTTTAAGCACATTAAAATGACAGTTAAAATCTTGAAGCAGATGGCAAAGCCATCATTGACTCTCGCCAAGCATTCATCCTTATAGCATTCAACTCTAATGCTGCAGACCACCTGTTAGTCTAGAATATTATATTATTTAATTTGACCTCTGAGTGTTGACCTCTGACCTAATGCAGACAATAGGCTTACAATACTGCATGAAAAAGAAGAGTGACTAGATCTCTGGTTTCTGATGCAGCCATGAGAACATCTATTTCAGTTCACCAAAATTCAATTGACAATATTCCATAACATTGCTCTTACATAATATTACATGTTTAGATTTGCTCTCTTGTTAGTGATGGTCAGGTAAAAGATTATATGAGAAACATCTTTAGTCAAACTGTAACTTGACTTTTATGGCAAACCATTTTAACAGTATGTTCTTTCTTTATTGTGTAAAACAGCACACTGCAAAAATCACTAAATTAATGAACATTTATAATTTAACTAAAGTCTACTCATGGCTTAATCTAAGCCCTGTCTCTGAAACCAGGCTTCGTGTAAGGTGTAACTTAATATTAAAATTATTTTTAATCTATTTAATGAAACACACACACAAAATGTAAACCAACCTTAGTTTAAGAAAGAAACTAAGAAATCAAGAAATATACTTACAGAACAGTGACTATCCTAATTTAGTTCTCTAGACTGTTGCAGCTCTTTGTCAGAAGATTAACTGAATGAGAAATAGTGGGTGTGTGATGTGAATAAGGGAAAACTGGCTCTGCTGTCAGTGTGAATAACCACTGCGTGTTTTAAAGAGGCTGTGGAATTGTGGGGGAGGTGATATCTGCCTTTCTCCTCCCCCATTGGCACTTCAAGCATAGCTCTCTAAGTTATTTAGAATTTCAGTGTAACAGAGTTGCCTAATTACTGGAAAACTCAAGAAATCCTGTAAGTTCAGAGATTCCATGTTTAAAGATGACATAGCCTAACTTGGAAAAACATGACATGGAAAATCTTGTTAGGACAGAAGGGAAATTCCTGAAGGGGAACTTCAGTGGCAAATTTTGAAATGCAATCTATAAAATTAGATAATATTTGTAAATGGATAATTGAAAAATATAGTCAACTATCAAATAAAGGGTTATCAAAATGGCTTTTTTCCAGACACCATTTAAGGGATACAAGTTAATATTTCTGCCTTCAGCAAGTCAATCGAGATGTGAGGGTTCATATCAACAGTGCTGGATAGGAAAAGAGAAGAAAAGGGGAAAAAATACTGATCAGTATGTTTGATGTTTTAGGCTACAGTGTCTTAAACTTAGAAAGGAGGTCGTCATACTATTTATAAATTATAATAGATTATTCTGAAATAATGGGAAACATAATAGTTTTGTAAAACTTATTTTTCTTGTCATCTTAATGTTAGGTTTTTTAGTCTTCTTGATAGTACAGTATCAGTCAGTGTTCTCAGATAATTGTTGGAACCCCTGATTATTGTTGTCCATTTTCTTGAACTTTAAATGTACATTAACGATACCAGTATATACATTATTATTGTCAAATTTTATTATAACATTTTCTCACAAAAGTATCTTAATATAGCCTAATAAAATACAAAACCTGGGCTCGTCCGGGATTTGAACCCGGGACCTCTCGCACCCAAAGCGAGAATCATACCCCTAGACCAACGAGCCGCTTGTAAAGAGCGCAGCAGTAATACTATATGAAGCATTATTGTAAAAGTAACGTAACTTTTATGATGCTGAGGATAAATTGTTCTTCTTAACTAATAGGCCCATATATATTCTTCGGCCTTAACTGCAAATATTGTTCGTTTTGCATTCTGCATAGACAGAAGGCATCTGCATTCTTCTAGGCGAACACGCGTCGGTCTGTGTTAACTCTTTCAGTTGCGTTATTGCTACGTAGTACGTTCATCCCGTCTTGCATAACATATCGTCATTTTCACATATATCTATGGTATTTTATCACTATAAATGACAGGAACATGTAACAAATAAATAAAAAATAATGGGCTCGTCCGGGATTTGAACCCGGGACCTCTCGCACCCGAAGCGAGAATCATACCCCTAGACCAACGAGCCACGTGCAACACATACTGTAACCTGAGAGAACATAAACCTTAACAGACGCCATCGTATACTGTGGTTATCATAACGTTAATGTTGTTGCTGTACTTACGATATGCAAATGCAATGTGGTCAACTGAGCCACATCAAAATAATAATTAACGCATCTTATTATCCTCATTCATTATTGCAATACTGCACTATAATTGTTTAGCACATTTTACATTTTTGAATGTAAGTTATGCAGTTCCGATTTGAATGTATGCATAATGCTATTCTCATTTATTTATTGACATTACAATTACATATATAAATCACAGTAAAAATCCGCATACTTTGTATCCATTACTAGTTAGCTAACTACTTACCAAAAACACATGTATTTGTAAACACTCATGTATTATTAAGTGTGAAGTATTTTCATTTTGTTAAAACCTAATCACCTTGGTATCCGTATGCAATATTCGGTGGGTGAACTAATGTTTTGAAGCTCTCTCGTATTCTCTGCTAAAGCTGACTGTTGCTGCATCTCTGATGTCAACATGGGAGAATAAATTACCCATAGTCCTTTACGATAATGTCGAGTGTTTATACAGCTGCTAGTCTTGTGCCTGTCACCGTAGTGGATGAAAAGATTGATATTCTGTTGTGTTTATCTTTAGATCCAAATATTGATACCACAAATATAAATTGGGTTGCAAGCAAATGGCTTATCATGGCTTATGAATGCACAAAAACTCATAAAAAGAATTATTGTGCTTTCTTGCGACAACTAAATAATTAAGCCTACAGTCTGTTATATTTGATTAGTTCCAAAGTTGTAGAGTATTTTGAGTAAAAGACACCACACTATTACATGATATAAAACGACTCCATGAGAAACGACTCCAGTGGCCGTACTGTATGTAAGTTAAGCCCATTTTTGCCACATAAGAAATAAACATGCTATGATAAATCGTAATTATGACATAAACAGTCGAAATTATGACATACATTTATGAGATGAAAGGTTATGAGATAAAAAGTTCAAAATTACATTAAATAATTCAATTTAATTTCACAATTATGAGATTAAAAAGTAGAAATCATGAGTTAAAAAGTCAAATTTATGTCTTTCTGCGTCATAATGTTGCCATTTTAGTGTCATAATTTCGGTTTAGCGTCATTCATTTCGACGTTTCATCTGATAAATATAAAATCGACTTTTTATGTCATAATTATTATTTACAAAAGCACGATTCTATGTCGGAAATGGGCTTCCATAGTACTGTACACGTGACACAATGCGGAAGCACAGGGAGAGTGGCTGACTGTTCTGTTCTCTTGTTGTGATGTTCTTGGTTGCTGTTCGCTTTCAACTGTTGAGTTTCTGTGTTCTGTCACCCCTACAACCCCAGTTGACAAGCATGATGTCAAGTGTCCCTGGAGTTGTAAGTGAGATTTGTAATTTCGAAATATAAACGTTAACACTAACTTTATCTTGAGTTCAAAGGTCGTGGAGTACGTAAATTTTCTTGGCAAACTGACATGTAGACAATGCGCGAACATTTTCTCCACGCTAACAGGCTAATGTTAGCCAAGTAGTGATTTGTTACTAACATAGTAGTAACGTTACATTAATAAGACCTGGTGTGCAAATATACCGAGAAGCCCGTTATCAACGTGATTTTATCACATTATATAGTTGTTCAGCTTCCAATAATAGCTCAGCATGTAATACCTTGTTGTTATTGGAACACCACTGGCTCATTCTATTTCTTTGTTAACATGGTTTACCACTGAAATACTGTTTTATCTGATTCCCGAAAGCCTGAAATCACAGTATGTCAGAATAGTTCATTCTACCACAGCACACATAAGTTATAGCTATGCCATTTGTAGCACAGTTGCCCTTGGTAACTAATGCAGATACAATACTAGATGTGATTTACACCCATCATCTCTGCTCATGAATGATCTCTCTTTTTCTCATGCATGCAGTCCAGATTTTGATCATGTAATAACTATGTACATGGAAGGTCACTGAGAAATAATGGAGGAATTTCTGAGCACGCTCCGTGATCATGATGTCAGGTAAAGGGGAGAATTCAAATTCTGCTCAATCCTCATATTATATAAAAAAAATGCTGTGTTGTGCATGTCTATGAATGTAGGCATACAGCATTCACCATTGTTTTCATGCTGTTGATCTCCTCTTCATCTCCTCAGCTCTGTCCTGTCATCCTGTGAGCCAGAATTACAGGAGTTGATGCGACAGATTGACATCATGGTGGGGCACAAGCGGCGTGAGTGGGAAGCTGAGGTTCGAGCCATGGAGCTGCGACTGCAGAATACACAGGAGGAACTCCAGTCAGCCAGGGTTCTGCTCGACAAGAGGAGCTCGGAGGTACTATATCACACCTTGATCACCTGGCTATGTTCATACTTAAGTTTAGAGTTTGAGGCTATTGTGTTACACTAAACAAGGGGTGTCCAATTAAAAAAAAAAGGTGCTCTAAGCGATGTCACACGTTTTTTTTTTTGGGCCGAAACATTTTTTGTCACATACAGCAAACATCTCCTCACTGTCCGCTAGCTGCCTGTCCCCTGAACACACTGTAAAAAAAACGCGGTCTCTGTAGACAGCCCAGGCTCCACAAACGGCAACAAAAACATATTGGCCCAGCCTGGACCACGAAACGTAACAAACAGTGTTCCAGCCAATAAATAACCGACAAGAATGATTTGGGGCTGGGGGTTTGGGGGTTAGTGCACGTGCACATGAAGGGGGTGTGGGGGGTGGAGGAGAGAGAAGCATGAAGAGGGAAGTTAGCTAGAGGAGAGATGTCCTAGACAACGACTAACGTTAGAATTATATTCTCTTGAATTTTGATATGGCCGACACACAACCAAAGAGACAACGTTCCGATGAACAAATAGCAAAGAAGAGAGGAAAAGAGGAAGGAACGCGCAAAGTCCCGAATTTACATCGGAAAAGCATGGAGGGGAGGGGGAGGGGATTTAAGGGGATTTAACAACCTTAATTTAAGGTATGTATTATTTATTGTTAGGTCACAGTCAAACTGCCTCAGACTAATTCATTGTTCAATCAATGTATAAATTAATCAATAATAAAGCACAATTATTTTACCTTATGTTCAGTTAAGTTGAGAAGTTCCATATAGAAAAAGTGCATTACACTTTTATGTATTCCATATTCATCTGCATTATCAATTTAGTTTATAAGATAGAGACTGTCTTTTGGCAAATGAGACAAAAGCAATAATTATGACTCTCAGTGAAAACATTATCTGATTTCCAGCACTCATAAAATCGACTTAACGTTTCTTTGATGTGGCCATGGTGCTATCCCGAATTCCCGATAACAAGCTGTGTCCGACCATAGACAGTAAAAGAAATGGACACAGCGACCCCATTGGATTCAACGGAGAAAAGTGAAGTCAATTAGAAGCTCTCACTTCCTGATGGCTGACCGTACTGCGCAGACTCAAACTGAGCTTGACGACGAAGATGTGACGTGAGCAACCCGTCTGTCTTCTAGTAGCTGTGCCAAGAGAAATCTGAATCATTCCCTTCCGAAACTTGCAGAGACGGAGAGAATGAGTAGGAGGAGTCTAGAGCTAGGAGCAGGAGCAACTTTTGCTAAAGTATTCTGATAAATTATTTTGTCATTTTGCCTCCACGTCCCCCCAATTTTCCGCGAGCTTCTCCTCCTGTCCATACGGTAATTTCTCTACTGTGCGACAGAGAGTCGCGTGGTTATGACGCAATCGTTAGCCTATTTTTACAAAAACTGCTTCTACTGGGCCATAACATAAGATACAAGGTAATGGAGCATTTTATACATTTTCGTGTTTCTTTAGAAATAAATAATGGACAAATGGAGTCTTTAAACGCCTCAGATGTAAAGTTATTCGCTGTCAAAGTGACGCAAAAATTAATAGGAGTCAATGGAATGCTAACAGCAGGTGAGGGTCTGCTAATCAATGGCAGCGCCCGGGGAAGCTTCAATTTTTTATGAAACATTGCCCCCCTGTGTCCGACTCCTAACATTAATGGTCACTCACTCACGGTTTACCGCTACACCTGGGGTAAAATCTTGTGTTGCCACCTTGTGGTGATATTGTGAGACTGCATGATTTGTAAATGATGTGTGGCAGGCCACATATTGTATATTTAATTGATAAGCTGCGAGCCGTTTGAAATCCATCCCTGGGTCGTGATTGGCCCGCGGCATCTCATCGATTTTTGAAGGCAGCATTGTTGCCCACAAGATATCCCACAATCCTCTGTGTTCGATTCCATGAAAGTTGAGCTAAAAAATAAAAATGCCATCTGAAAGTTGTGGTTAGTGGTCAGTTTGTGTCTTAACCCCCTTGTGTGGTGTTCATATTTGTGTTATTCAGCCAGTGTTCGTGGGTCTGGTGGACCCGCTGCATTTTGGGTTTTTTAATTCAACATAATCAAACAATTTATGTCAAAATACTCAACAGATGTTTACTTCATCCCAATTACAAGCAATATAAATAGCATATATGGTTCATATTTTCCCTTTACCTTTGTTAGATCACATTTAAGAATTGGAACCTTGTGTGGGAACGGCAGGGGTAGAAACAAAACTCACTTTTGCACTCACACTCTCTCACACTTACACACAATCTCTCACATGCACGCACACACACATACACACAACACACACGCACACTCACACACACGCACACTCACGCACACACACACTCACTTGGATATGTGGTTTACGGGGACTTTCCATAGGCGTAATGGTTTTTCTAATGTACAAACTGTATAATCTATCCCCCTACTACACTAACCCTACCCCTAAACCTACCAATCACAGAAAACTTTTGGCCTTTTTTGATTTTCAAAAAACACCATTTAGTATGTTTTTTAAGCCATTTGGTTTATGAGGACACAGACGTTGTAATACCCATGTCATTATACACATTTGTGTCCTCATTAACCATATACAAGAACACACACACATACACGCACACACACACAATAACAGCAAGCCCTGACAGGAGGAGGACAGAGTAAAGGTACACAGGACCTACAATTTCCACACTTTTATTAGCCCCAGGTCCAGTGGACCCGAACATCCTTTGTGTAATATAAATGTGTAGGGGGGGTGTACAGTGTGTGGTCATTGAAAATGTGTTCTGATTTATGTTCTTCACAGAAAATGAGCCAAGGCCAATGAGTCTGAGGTTGAAAAAATAATTAATCATATCATTTTTCTTTTGATAAAAAATGAAAACGGGTCCTACAGACCCGAACACCATACAAGGGTTAATGTAAGTTTTTGACCGACCTTTTCCATGTTTGATGTCGTTTGTAGCTAGAAATTAGTATTTGCTAAGTTACTCACCAAAGCACTCTCTAGTTTGTTGTAGATCAACTGTTCGTTGGCTGATTTGTGATTTGTACTACTATACTTTATGAGACAAAGTATGTTCCAGACTGCATTCAACACAATGAAACGTAAAATGAGGCCACAAGTGATTCTTAAGGACTAAAATGGTTGTGATGGTTTTGTTTTACACTTTCAGTGGTGAGATCTCTTTGTAAATATTATGGCTCAGCAAAATCACATACGTCATATGCTCTGCCTTCACCCCTGGCAGATGCTTAGGGTGAGAGAAGTGATGATGTCCCTGCTGGAGCTCCAGGATGGTGGTTTCCGAATGTTGAAGTTGGTAGTGGAAAAGGGAATACAGCAGGTGATCTGCATGAAGGCGTGGGTCTTCCTGCATGACTGGACTAGACTAGACTCTGTGCTTTTGTATGAGCATTAACAATGTTACCTATTAGATCAGGATTGCTAATAAAGCTAAATTGATTGTTGTTTTGATTGGCTCTCGACTTCTGTGTTGCATTGTTTCTCTGATCAGATATCATCATGATCATGACACCACTACTGTAATATTGTGAGTAATGTAGGCCAAGGCAGTATTCTGTTAGGTGTCTGTTATTCTGCTATATTTTTAAAGGTATTACATATTTTAGTTTTGTTAGATCAGCTAGACATGACGCATCATATCAGTATAACTGACTTAATGAATTTAAAATGTAGATACATGCATCTAATGTTGCTTTAAATAAAATATTATATTATATTAGTATAAATATTATATTATTATAATTTAATAACTCCATGGGTTCCAAAATTCTGAGATCATGATGAAAATATGTGTTTCAATATCTAATGTTAAACTAAATAAAAAATTAAAAAGGACAAATAAGTAAAGTTGTGACATTGAGTTCTGCTGTCATTAAAAAAAATAGACTGCAAATACTACAGGAAGTTCATATTATTTTTTAATTAAATTTGAATAAAACTAAAATTGTTATGCTGATAATATAATTTGCAATGAAAAAAAATGTATTTCAGAAAAAAAAGCGTTTTGACTAGTGGTCATCATGCATCATGTACATGTGTGTTGACTGCATTGTTATGCATTATAGGCTATAATAAAGTGACTGGTCATCTTTCACTGTAAGAAGATCACACTCCACTAGGTGTCATGTTTGAGCTGCAGTTCACACAGGCTCTGACAAGCATGATCTTATGTTCTTCAGATCATGGTGCTCAGGAAACAGCTAGATGAGATGCAAGCTGGAAAACAAGAGCTGGTTGTGAAGTATGAAGAACAGCTGCAGCATGTAAAAGATGAGGTAAGATCAGCTTTTATTTTAGCCATGGTAGTGGTGGTACATATTATTGTTACACACACACAGTATTTTTCTCAAACAAGCGGTCTGATTCTGCAAATATTTCTTTTTTTTATCAATATAGTTAACAATAACTCCTTTCAACAGTTGTCTAAATTGAAACGCAGCTATGAAAAGCTACAGCGTAAACATCTGAAGGAGGCACGAGAAGGAGCTCTGAGCAGAGAGGAGGACAGGGCTGAGATGTCCCTCCTCAATAGCAAGATGGAGGTACAGAGACTGGCTAAATATAAAGTGGACTTCATTGTTTATATCAGAATCATTTAATAGGTTTAGTTCAATAATTTAAAGGTCATTCAACTTTTTTTTTCTTTTTTTTTCTTTTTTTTTATGCAGGAGTTTCGTCTGCGTTCAGTAGAATGGGAACAGCAGAGAATGCAGTATCAAAGACAAGTGAGCTCACTGGAGGAGCAAAGGAAGAACCTGGCTGAACAGTTTTCCATCATTCAGGTGGACTTTATTTGAAACCTAACTTTTATACCAGGTTTGATAATTGAGTCAAGCATGACATTTTGGTATGGTTTAGTGGTTGAGGTTTCTGGTACAAGAACCCACAAATGAGCTATGAGCTCAACACTGTTCTTAAGAGGATTGTTAAAGTTGATTTAATAATACGGGTGGTTGGCGTCCAGGGGGTTGCGTTGAGATGGTTTTTCTCATACCTTCATGGAAGATTTGGCATTTTGGGCCCCCTGCTTTTCTATGCTTCTTCTAGAAGTACAGAATTGCTTATCATTGTTATGCTGATGGTACACTACTATACTTTCCTGCCAGGTCACATGTTTGTTGTTCCAGTAATAATCTCATCTCTTGTCTTGAGGAAGTTACATTTCCTAAAGCTCAATGAGGATTAAAAAATTAGGCCATTGCATTTGGTTCTTTGTTGTGTATCGCTGGCATCAAAAACCAGTTAGGTACTCTGTCTTTAACCTTGCACAGTAGAGTTAAGAACTTGGGTATCATCTTTGATTTAGTTTTTTTTTTCATCCATTACCAAATTAAAACATTTCCTCTCACTGAAGGATTTGGAAATAATGATTCTTATTACATCCCGGCTGGATTATTGTAAAGCCTTGTATGTGGGTTTGTCGTCTACTATTTCACATCTGCAATATGTGCGAAATGCAGCAGCAAGACTCCTTTTTTTCCGAGCACCAGGAAGAGAGAACATATCAACCCCGTTCTTGCTTTTGTTGTTTTTAAATGTGCTTTATAGATAAACTTGAATTTAATGCTAATATGTGTGAAATCTTGGGTGTCTCAGTCTCAGGGTGTAGGTCGGTCGCAGGAACAGGGGGAACTCCAGCGGTTGCGCTCTCAGCTGCAGAGGGCTCAGGACAGCCTACATACGCAAGAACTGGAACTGGAGAGACTTCGGCTGCTCCAGGATGAGCTGGGAGACTCCATCAAGGAACAGCAGGTCAGCTGCCCCGCTGCAGCCCACATACGGGGACAGGTAGATGCAGATCCACAAGAAAAGTAGAGCTAGAAATGGCCTCTAGAGTGTAGTACATAGTGTAGTACTTGTAGGAAAAGTAGGTATATGCCTTCATATCCTCCTGGGGAGTTCCTGCTTAAGACCTTAAAGGGTTAATTCAACCAAAAATGAAAGTTCTGGCATGGTTTATTCACCCTCATGTCGTTCTAAATCCAATAAGATTTTTGTTTATTTTCAGAACACATATAAAGATATTTTTTATATTCTTAACATTATAATTTTTGTCAATCCATTAAGAGTCCATGAAACGAAAATGTTCAAGCTTCAAAAAGTATATAAAGGAATTATAAAGTAGAGACACTTCTGAAAAGAGACACAATTGCTTTATTTGATGAACAGATTTAAATGAGGCTTTTATGCACATTGGAACATTGATTAATGTATGTACAAAAAGCACTTCAAATATGGTCAGAGAAAGCTTAAGCGTGCTTGTTTGACGCACACGAACCAATGAGGTTTACAGATGTGCTCTATGTATGTGCACTGTTCAATGTTTATATGTGAATAAAAGCTTGAATTAAATATGTTCATCATGTAAAGAAATCGTGTCTCTTTAGAAGACTTGGAAAAGTCTTTGGTATTCTGCTCTATTCATATGGATTACTTTTTTTACTGTCTTTATGAACCATTTGAAGCTTGACAAATTTTTTGAATGATTTTTCATGAATCAGACTGATTGGGTTCTTGAGTTCAACTCACTGATTCAATGTTTCAGTTTACCAGTAGGGGAAGGGTATCAGTGGGTCATTTTAAATTTCGGGTTGTGAAATGACTTCAGTTATATAGTGCACAAATTGTATGGATCAATTCTCTGATAGTTTTATGGTGCTTTTCTTTTAATATTTTGAAAGCTCAAAGCACATCATTCCAACGTAACTTGAAGGCAGCATTAAATGCTGGTTTAATAGCTGCAGTATCACTATTATTGTAAAGTGTACAAGAAAAGTGGTGAATGTGGTTTTAAATCAAATATGTGATAGAAGGAATAATAGTAAAGCTGTTCTCTGCAGGTTTTGAGTGAAGAGCGAGAGGAGCTGAAGGCCACACTGAATGCTCAGGATCAGTTTGTACGTAGCACAGGAGTCCAGCAGCAGCAGTTACGCCGGGAAGTGTCCCGACTCAACCAAACTCTGCAAGCAAAAGAGCAAGTCATAAGGTACGTTATCATCATCATTTCAATGTTCCATGATCATTTAACAACAGTCCATAAAGTAACTTGCTAGGTATCAAGCTCAGTATGCAACCATGATTTACAAATCACTTATCTTTTTGTTTAGGTCTCTAGAGGAATGTTTAGCATCACATGGTTCGTCTCCAAGCTTGGCCTCCCTTAGACAAGATCTAGAGAAAGCCACAGCCAAGCTGAACAGTTCCCAGGCCTGTGAGAGTCACTTGAAAGCTGAGGTTATCAGACTCCGAGACAAGTGAGATGTTTTTAAAAAGTCTCTTCATGAGAATATACAACAGCGGCAACTAATAATTAAAAGCTCATTCTGGAATATAAACTTTGAACTCCATTCTGTTTTGTCAGGTTGGAGAGCATGCGAAAGCATAAAGCAGAGATGAGCAGACGAGAAAATTATTGGAAACAGATGGAAGAGGAACACGCTCGCTGTACAGCTGAAACCAAACGTGTATGAACAATGAGCAATAGAGTGTTTACAGTTTGAGTTTTTGATGTATGATCAGTGTGTGGTTAGGCAGCTTTATTTATTTTAACACATTGAGCCGTCTCATTCATAACGAGAGAAATGATTGCGAACGATTTATTAATGTGTAAAATTACTGACAAACATATGTTGACAACTCTTTGTGCCTGTAGCTGCGTGAAGAGATTGAGAGGGCCGAACAGACTCGTTGTGGGGAGTTGGAGGGAATGAGGAAGGAGGTGTCTCAGTTAACCAGTGAACTTCATCAGCGTGACATCACCATTGCCACACTCACTGGCTCCGCCTCTAGTATTGAGCGACAGCTACGGGCAGAAGTGGAAAGAGCAGAGCGTCGGGCATCAGAACTCAAGGTTCACCAAAAAACTGCTATTCATGACCCTATATTAAGAGACCTGTTGAGAATTACTAGTTTATGAAATCATGCATAAACTGATTGTGTTTTCATGTTGGTTTTTGTAGGTGACACAGGTCCAGCTTGAAACTCTAAAGCTTGAGAATCAGCATCTAAATGATCTTCTAGAGAGAGTCGAGTCAAGATCACCTAAGGTTTCCATCCTTTGCTCAGTAAACCTTCATTTTACTTATAATGTGTTCACGTTTAAGTAATGTTTTGGGCTTTATTAAAGGTGCATCAACACTGTTGATATTTGAAATCAAACCCAAACAAACACACACACCCCTCCCTCCATTGCTCCGCCCCCAACATACCGAACATGCTGTGCAACACAGGCAACTACTAATAGCTGGCGTATCAGACAGCTCGCGCAAGTATGGATGAATCGGCTGTGAATCAAAAACAACAACAGCGTTTCTTGGTTCTCTGAAACAGCAAAACCAATGTTACTCATGTATCGAGCAGAAACAAAGCAACCTCAGAATCCTTTTTCAGGCCTTCCCACTCTCTAATGTCTCTCCAGACTTTCCCAATAGTGAAATAGCTTTCATTATTATTATTCGGCAGGCTGCAGTTAAGTGCTCACAAAAGAAATTAGTTTTCGAGATTCGGTTGGGAAGATCATTCCACCAGCAAGGAACAGTGAACAAAAACGTTCTTGAGAGTGATTTTGTGCCTCTCTGTGATGGTACCATACCACTGGTATTTGACCACTGGTATTTGAATTTATGATGCTATGCAGATTATTTATTTCTGTTTTGCATCCTTTAAATTTTTCATGTCATTATTGTCCATTCATTTTCATTTTCTCTTTGTTTCTCTGTTAGAGGGGTAATGGAGAGCTGGCAAGTCTTAGAGACAGCTACGTGTCATCTCTGAACAGTTTGGAGGAGGAGAACAGGCAGCTGAGGCTGGAAATGACTGAGCTACGAGCTCGCATGGAGGCCAACAACCAGACCTGGCAGGACAAGTATGAGAGAGCGTTACTACAAAATCAGAACAAGAACCATTCGCACAATGCCCAAAACAGGTACAAAGTACTTAGTACCCAAATAAAAATGTTCTCTCATCTAAACTCATACAGTCTGAGAATTACAAGTCTAAGACCGCATTGAAATTATAAATATTTCAGAATATATATATTTTTTTTAAATACAGTGAAATTGCTAGATTGTAAAAAAAAAAAAAAAAAAAAAAAAAAATTTCTAATAATTTAAAAGAAATGTTTTCTTCAATATATTTTAAAAAGTAATTGATTCCTGTGATGGCAAAGTTACATTTTCAGCAGCCATTATTCCAGTAATCATTGTCACATGATCCTTCAAAAGTATTTCTAATATTGTGATGTGGTGCCCAAGAAACCTTTCTTCTTATTATAATTACCAATGTTAAAAAGGATTAAAATAGAAACATTTTTGTAATATTATAAATGTCTTTACTGTCACTTTTGATCAATTTAAAGGGATAGTTCACTTTGAAATTAAATTTTGGTATGTTTTAGCTTACCTCAAGGGCATCCAAGATGTAGGTGTCTTTTTTTCCGCAGTAGTTTCAATTTTGATATTTTTAGGTCAAACCGTTCTTGTCTGTCAGTCATATAATGCAGGTTGATGGTCACTGTCTCAAAGAGCAAGCACAGAGTCCAAATTAAAACAATTCCCCATCGTCCAGATTAAACAATTCCCCATCGTAAGTACACATTGATGGCCCAAGACACGAACAGGCGGTTTGTGTGAGAAAAAGAACAGTATTTATATCGTTTTTACCTCTTGAACACAGCTGCGTCCAAATGATCTGAGAGCGCGGGCGGGTATAGATATATACACTAGATGTCGCATTGGCTACGGTTTCGTTCCAATGAACTGCAGTAGCCAAGGCGACTTCTATTGTATATATCTATACCCGCCCGCGCTCTCAGATCATTTGGACGCAGCTGTGTTCAAGAGGTAAAAACGATATAAATACTGTTCTTTTTCTCACACAAACCGCTCGTTTCGTGTCTTGGGCCATCAATGTGTACTTACGATGGGGAATTGTTTAATTTGGACGATGGGGAATTGTTTTAATTTGGACTCTGTGCTTGCTCTTTGAGACAGTGACCATAGACCTGCATTATATGACTGACAGACAAGAACGGTTTGACCTAAAAATATCAAAATTGAAACTACTGCGGAAAAAAAGACACCTACATCTTGGATGCCCTTGAGGTAAGCTAAAACATACCAAAATTTAATTTCAAAGTGAACTATCCCTTTAATGTGTCCTTGTTGAATAAAAGTATATATTTCTTTATAGTGTTTAACGCTAGTGAATATAAGTGTATTATGCAGTTCTGTAATGTGCTGTCATAGATTTGATGAGGATGTACAGCGCAGACACCAGGAGGAGCTGCAGGCCATGGAGACTCGGATGCAGGAAAGAGCCTTGCAATACGAGGACCAAATACAGACTCTCCTCAAACAGCTTGAGAACCTGGCACGAACTTCCCCTCATCGCCCCTATGGCCAATCACAAGAGACCAGGATGGCTGTGTCTCCAGTCCACTCGTCTGCATCATCTGCCTCATCCTCATCTTCAACTCGCAAAGCTCATAGGATGGCAGCTCTGCTCAGTGCGGCGGTTAATGGAGAAGACGCTCAAGCTTCCAGCTCGGTAGACAACTTTCTGCCTTTGGTCAGTAGTAGAGATATGGGTCATTTTTTTTGTCCCCATCTATTAATTTATTAAAAATCGAATACACTAATCTTTTTCTGTCACCCCTCCTTTACATTCTCTTAAGACAAGCTGTGTAATACTGTGTCACTGCACAACATCCTTAACGGTCAATTCCTCCCTCTTCCTCCAGGACTCCTCTGTATCTCCAAATGGCTCAGTGACCAAACGGTTTCTAGAGGAGGAAGCGCTACGGTCTCAAGAGCTGCTTCAGAAATTGGAAGGTCACATTCAGAGCATGGAGCAGGAAAACGCCAACACCGTCTGCAAATACCTGGGCAAGGAGACGAACCCTCAAAACGATCACTGAGTCAGGAGTACCTTGACCTGTACCTGTAGAGATATATACAGGTCATGAAGACATCTCCGCATGGCCATTTTTATTTGAGGGGGAGAATGGGTTTTGGCAGCTAGTTGGGATTCATAGTTGCTGCGAGATGATTGGACAAGACCCTTGTTACACCAGGGCAGCTCGACAAAAAAATTATACCAAAGCAGTGCCAAAACTTTAGTCCCAAAAGTGCTGAATACCTCCTAAGTTTATTGCACTAGTGAAGGAAAGACCATGTGCACGCTCCCTTTATCACTGTACCTTGACCTTTGATCTTTCAAATGGCCTCTTGCGTCTACCGTTATCATCTGTTTGAGCACTTTAGACATATCTGTACTGTTTTTGCTGTGCCTTTTTCTCGCTTTATTATATAATCAATATTTATATACAGTATCTTTTTTGTAAACCTAACTGACATGATTGTGAAGAACGTGTGTTTTAAGGGTTGAATTAAAAGAGCTTGTTTTCATAGCCATGTTTGTTATGGGAGTGGATGAGTCTGTGTGAATGGTTTTATTTCTTTGTCATTTTGTGTTTCAAGCAAAAGGCTGTTTGGACATGTGATGGGATCAGATACATTCTCTGGGGTCGTATCCTTTAGCAGGGTTGCACAGCGGAGATCTAAAGTTGACGTCAAACACACAAGCTTTCTCTCGAGTCTCCACCTATGTTAAGTGGCCTATAACAGACCGCTGTAATGATTTAGTAAAGTTTCACCCCAAGAATGCACGGACTGTGCCAGGCCTGACAGTTTACAGCGTGCACACACACACACACACACACACACACACACACACAGTCACGAATGCAAACTACAGCAAACACACACGTTCGACATGAGAACGCTCATGGAATGTTAATGTCATCCTCCTGCACATGGAAATAGCCAAAGGCTGTTATTTAGCACAGAGGGGAAAGACTCATATTTTACCAACGGAATGATCCTGAGTGGGAGACGTGCTCCCTCACTTTAAAAAATGGGGGGAATAGGAATATCCTAAATCTAATTTGCTTTGGAATGTGTGTGTGTGTCTCTCTCTCTCTCTCTCTCTCTCTCTCTCTCTCTCTCTCTCTCTCTCTCCCTCTCTCCCTCTCTCTCTCCCTCTCTCTCTCCCTCTCTCCTCCCCCTCCCTCCCCCCTCTCTCTCTCTCTTCCCCCTCTCTCTCTCTTCCCCCTCCCTCCCCCCCTCTCTCTCTCTTCCCCCTCTCTCTCTCTTCCCCCTCCCTCCCCCCCTCTCTCTCTCCCCTCCCTCTCTCTCTCCCCTCTCTCTCTCTCTCTCTCTCTCTCCTTCTTCCCTTCCTTAGCTTACCAAGTGCTGGAAATATGTTTTGCCGGGCTCCGTTCCAGCGGTTTTGCGATCGGAATTCCATAACCTTGGTTACCAGGCCTGCAAAGCTCAACAAACAGGGCTGAGGAATTTGGCAGTGTGGAAGTTTACTCTTTTGCTTGCAGGGGAAAAGCATTTTTTTATTTGCATGGGTCTTATGAATCTTGAGGCCCTGGACAAAGTCAAGGGCGAACTGAGATTAATCAACACTTAACTTGCTTGACTGGTTGAACAGAGGCCAAGAATGTATCAGATAATTTTGTTTTGAAACTGTTACTTTAAAAGGTAAAAACTTTCAGAATGTAATACTTTATTTTATTTTTATTTTGAACTTTTTTACTTTATGGACTTTTTGACTATGTAATATGGAACTCAGCCATAAAACCCCAGTAAAGTGAGACTAGCTTCAAACCTAAAGACAAAAATTCTGTCACCATCTGTATGTACTTTTTTTTTCTGTGGAAAACAAAAATATTTGAAAGAAAATATTTCTTTAAAAGTTTTTTGTCCAGTTATTGTCTGTGGAGTTTAATGTTATACAGGTTTGGAACGTAAGGAGGGTGATGAAATGATGACAGAGCGAAGGTAATCTTATTTTTTATATATATGTTCAGGAAAACCACGAGTAAGGGCCACTTTGATGAACAATATACAACATGCGCATCTTCCCTCTCTGTTGTAAACAAACACAGCATCAGCTCACGTGTGAGTAGGTTTGCTCACGTCATTATGCGACAGGAAGCTCGTGCTGCTCAAGACTGCCATGATCATGTTCAGGACGTTTTGCTAAAGCTGTGGATTACTGTAAATAATGTTCAGTTTCTTCCACACAACGATTGTTTCTCTTCGTAAGACCTGAATGTATCGTCAGGAGCCACATGTTTTAATTTTGTTTTGTCTGTATATATGTTTCTGTTTTGTTTTATATTGTTTTTTACTCTTAAAGTGACGGTAGCCGTTGACTTGCAATATATGAGTTACCAAGCACTACGGTTTAGCTAAAAATCTTTAAAATTCTACTGAAGAAAAAAGACACCTAACAGTTACATCTTGGATGGCCTAAGGGTGAGTAAATTCATATTACCGTTACAACCCAGTAGATGGCGCAAACACGATTCTCAATGTATTTACTCTCATTCTGTAACATTTGTAATGAGTATTTTTTCACAAGTTAGTTACAATGGTAACACTTTATTTTACATTATTGTTGTTATACGTTACTTGTATAATAATAACAGAAAATTGTGCACAATTATATGCAACTTACCCAGCCTAAACCAAACTCTAACCTTAATCCTATAGTTAGACAGTATTTGTAATTACTCTGTAACAACGACACTTTAAAAAAGTGTAATCTGTAAAAATCGTTTGACTACAAAATTTTTCCGGATCTTATGAAGTCACAATGTTACTGATTTAAATAAACGGGCCCACGGAATACGCCAAAAAAGGGAACGAGGCCTGGTTGAGCTGTCGCTATGTTAAAGAGACTGTTTTTTCCACAACGTTTTCAAAAATCATTTGCTTGACCTTCCTCAGGCTGAAGAACTTGGTTAATATACCCCAAAATCAAGACTTCGTAAAAGGGCATAATAGGACCCCTTTAAAACTAGCATTTGTAGCCCAGCAGGCCTGTTATGGTATTAATCTCTTTCATTCTTTTGCACGAGACCATAATGGCCCTTGTCCATAGTGAAGAGGCTGTTTCAGTTGTAATTCATGGCACCAGGTGACTAGTGGTTCAATCCACTTCTTTAAATAACAAGAACACTAACATTTTCCATCAAGCACTTCCAAAATAAGACAGACTTGTCTTGCATACATAGACACACAGAAACTTGCTAAAGGTATCCACAATGCACTCTAGTAGTCCACAAAACACACATAATCTTCTCAGATTTACACATTAAGTGTGAAATAGTTTGTTTTTTGATGAATATTTTATTTTAATTATTGTACCATTATTCTGTTGTGGTAAAGGGATAGTTCACCCAAAAATGAAAATTCTGTCTCCCTGTCATGTCGTTCCAAACCTTTATGACATTATTTCTTCTGCAGAACACAGAAGAAGATATTCTAATCTAGACAATGTTCTTGCTCGTACAATGAAACCCACTGGGGTCCAAAACATCACTACTCCTCATTGAGTTCCATTCTAACACACACACACACACACACACACACACACACACACACACACACACACACACACACACACACACACACACACACACACACACACACACACACACACAGAGAGACATTTTTCAAAAATAACAGTTTTTGAATTCCACAGAAAAAAAACGACATAGATGTTTGAAAAGACATGAGAGTAAATACATTTTTGGCTGAACTATCCCTTTAATAGCAGCATATTCCACCAACCATTATTTATCATGGTTACTAAGAACAGTTTGCATGAAACATGCTTTGTTGTGCAATGAGATAGAGATGTCATGAATGTTCCAACCAATTGCATGTTCTCCTAAGCTATTGGATCAGTTGAAGCCATGTGCCCTCAGAGGCAGAAGTATTACAAACATGACCTGACCCTCAGCAAGAAAATGTTCCACTACATAGCTTCCAATAGACAAACATGCGCAAATGAGAGGTGTAACCATAGGCAGGGAAAACTGCAGAAGTGAAGTCATGGCTGGCCTTTCAAATGCACTTATCGTAATGCCAGATAATCTTTAATATAAGAACTGGAGCCAAAGCAAACAGACAAACAACACTGTTCATGTGCTTGCAGCATCTCCACTTAAAGTGTTTAGAACCATGACGTCTTTATCTCATTCCTGAATGTAGCTTGCTTGCATATCTGAGCTTCTAATGTGACTAACAGGTGTATGTGTTTTATCTTTATACATACACCACATTCCGTACATTTAGTGTAATAATAGCTTCTTTAAAAGAGTGAAATGCCATTTCTGCCAGCACAGGATTTGATATTGCTTTGTAACTGAAGATGTGAAAAGGATCAGAGCTACCACTATATATAAATGCAAGAGAATATATGCATAATGTATAGGGTCATTCCGTGTCAACTCAACCAGAGGTCCCCGGCTAAAAAATCTTGAATTTGAAATGTCACGAATGTATATTGACTGAGTAATCCACTATTTCGTAGAGAGGGTCAAAATGAAAATTTTCACCTGAGATTTGGTGCCAAATTACAAGGGGGGTAAAATGACTTTAGAAAGATGACAGCATCATTATTTAATTTTTACACTAAGTAAAATCTATTGACTTTAGCCATTATTGTTGCATTATATGCCAATGGTGACAGTAAAACAAAAGAAGCACCAAGTTTGTTTTTTTGCCCCAAGTTTGCATGGCTGTAAACGGTTTCATGAGTAAATTGGTCAATTGTACACATTTTTAGTGGTCAAAAAACAAATGTGGGTCACTTTGCATACAGCTGATAAATGTTTATTTGAAAGGCACACTATGCAAGATTTGTACCTTAATAACATCTTCGAAAATAATTTCGATGGTAAACGAACTCGTAGTAGAGCGAATCATCCCGATAGCAAAGCAGGGGGACGCCGCTGGCAACACCAGCAATGCAAGTTTGAGTGGTGGCGCCCCGACAAATCTCACAAGAATCACATCTTGCTTTACGGCACGACGTCACATAAATCAACAACCTATGAAGCAGCCTCTATGGAAGACTCTAGCACGCATTTCAGACGTGAATCATGGCGGAGTCGACGAAGAAAGCGCGGTCGAAAGAGTGCAGAGACAGCTCTGCGTGAGTGGTATTTACAACAGTAACGTTAAATACAAATACTCCACAGCGACTCTAGGGGGTCGCTGTTTGAGAAAAATGGAAACTGCATAGTGTGTCTTTAAAGAGGAATATCTGAACAACAAATAATGTTGAAACTAGCAATGTATCTTTTTTTTTTTTTCTATCAACACAGTTGCATATAGAATATACCTGAGTGCCATTAATATTCTTTTTCCAAAGTTTGCGTGACAACAGTTTAACAGTATTAAAGATATCTTAATATCCTTCTAGATTCTAATTATTAATAACGTTTTCTTTTGGAATCTTCATTTTTAAGGCCCTATATGGTTCAATCTCATTGATATAGGGATGTCAATGCTGTAACGTGTTGTTACGATACTGCGTATTTGAACTCTTAGTAGCTTCAGAAGCTGTTAAAATGAACAAAATCCCTTCTTACAAATATCCCTGCAACTGATTCAAATATAGATTCTTATAAATAAACTTTTGAGGGCAATTTAATGTGCCTCAACTTGACCATGTCAGTGTATTTTTGGCAGTCAGAGAGATGTGTTGTATGCAATTGTTTTGATAGAGGGAAACAAGATACATTTCTAGTTTCAACATTATTTATTGTTCAGACATTCCCCTTTAAATGCAATAAGTATCAGCTGAGTGCAAAGTGAACCACCTTTGGTTTTTGAACAATTGAACATGGAGCCGCATTGAGATCACCATATCTATGGGATTTAACCATCTAGAGCCTTGAAAAAAAGTTTATTGAGAACCAGAATCTAAAATCATATTGAGAATACTTTTTGAGTGACAGGCAGTCAAACTTTGGAAAAATAATATTTATGGCACTCAGGTATATTTTATTTAACTGTGTTGATAGCAGAAGAACAAATTAGATACATTTCTAGTTTAAACATTATTTGTTGTTCAGATATTCCTCTTTAAAAGAAAACAAGTATCAGCAGTATGCAAAGTGACCCACATTTGCTTTTTGGCCATAAAAAAATATATACAATTTTCCAATTTACTCATGGAACCACATTAAGATCTCCATATCTTTGGGATTGATCCATATGGGGTAATTTGTAAAATTGTTTCTACACCAATGATAGTAAACTTCCTCCTAAAATACAACTGCATGAATAGAATAAAACCCAGTTCACTACCCCTTGTTTGCTTTTATTCTTGGAAATAACCTTCATGAAAAAATTACTTACAAAAGTAGGATTCTTTCTTCCTTTCTCTTTTCAGGAAGCATCTGTTGCATTGCTGTTCTCAGATAGCTTGCATTCCTAGACTAGATAAGAGGAGTAAGAGACACTTTCCCACGATTGCTGTTGCTGACCATACAGTGCTTACGCCTTTATCTAACATTCCAGAGTCTGGCGAAACCTCCGGGGGGCAGCGTGCCTCACTTCCAGCCCACAGTCTGTGTGTTTGTGTACATGATTGTGTATGGAGGAGCTCATTGTTCATCTCTGTCATGAAAGTGAATAAAGGCCTAGCTGGCAAGGCCTCACATTAAACTGCTCCAAACGCCCTCAGGATTCTCAGAATGTCTCGCGGACAGATGTGGAGTGGGTTTCATCAGCATGATTCAATGTGCGAGGAACAATGCCAAGGATCCTCTGAACAAACAGCTTGCTTATGAGCACCTCCATTCAAGCATTCATGTGCCATGGTCAATTCATTCTAGACTACTCTCCTTTGCCCTGAGTAAAGCAATATTTGCCTTATCAGTTTGTCCATGGGGAAGTTATTCAGCACTGACTGCTCGCTCTTATCTAGGTTCAGCGTGTAACAGAGATAGTGAATTCTTTACGCATTTCACAAAGCAGTGAATGGACAAAGCAATCAAACATTTTTAGCCATGTTTAAAACATGTCTATTTATCAGTCATTCATGGAAAAGAGCCAGTTCCTGTTTTGGTCCTGATATGGTGCCACACTGAGGTGCCGTCTCAACCTGATAGGTGTTTAAAGAGGGCCGCCACTGTCTTATATAGCAGCCAGATGGAAACGTTCATGCGATTGGTCACCTATCTGATCTAAATTCAGTGGAAACAGGCTGAGGCATGTGTATCTGTATAGCAGTCTGTGAGGTAGAAAGAAACGGGGTTATTTTGGTGCTTGTACATAATGAATATGGCAGTGGGACTGGCATGTGTGGGGCCGAGGCATCATGCACCTTTATATGTAAAGGTTTTTTCGTTGTTGTTGTTGTTTTTTAGGAGAAGGAGGAGGCACCAGTAAAAGTCTTGGCACTTTTTGTTATTTTTTTTGTTTAAAGTCACCATTAAATTAAAATTGACAATTCTTATTTTTCATGGGATATTGATGTATTTATTATAAATGTTTTTTCCATGCACATCAAATTCATGTGCTCTCGTAATTTTTTAATAAAAATAATATCCCCTCCCCTTTGCAACGACACACTGATGACGTGTTTACTGGCATGAGGGCTGGACAACCTGTCACTGTCAGATTGCAGCAATAGTAAACCATGATGAACAAACTTGAGTCCTGTCCTACATATTTATTTATTTTTTATAAATAAAAAATAAATATTATTTATATTAATAATTCATATTTTATTATTATTTATTTAATAATAAAGATTTTTTATATTCGTGTTTATTTGTTTTGTTTTTTGTTCCCCAAGATGAAAAAAACTATAAATCAAACTAAATGGTGTTTTTTTTAAATGTAGAATGTTTTTTTTTGTTTTTGCACTGACATTTCGATAACACCATTTGTGTTCCATGGGGGAAACGGTCATCCTACCTAACCCCACAAAAATATAACAAATATAATTATTTATTGTAAAACTATGTTTTTTTACATTATCCTATATGTAAAATGTGTCATGAGCAAAGGATTTGTAAGGAGTGCATTGTTTCGCATTCTCGTAGCTTATAAACAGTTACGAATGACCTTAATCAGTTTTGTACACGGCAAGGGTAAGTTTCACTTTTCCATTAAAACACGTTTTGTCAAAAAGAGGCTTGGTCTGGAAAATCGAGCCACATCTGTAGACGCAGAGTGCTCATGCTTCTGTACTTAAAGCTGCAGTCTGTATCTTTTTTGGGTTAAAAATTATCCAAAATAAATTTTTGAGCAAGTACATAACCAGCCAGTGTTCAAAACTATCTGCCAGCCTTAGCTCGCTTCAAAACGGTAAGCTTGTAATAATGTTTTTAATTCCAGTAGTACTGGTGGATTTCAGCGGGAAAATTCGAGCATGTCTTTGCGTCATTACGACACATCTGTACACATAAAGAAGGTGTCTCGGCTAGTAGGCTATATTGCGTGTGAGGATGTTGGTGGTGGAGATTTATAGCCTTTTCTCACAGCACTTGATATAATTAAACTTATCAATTTGATGGTGGATCCAGAAAGGTTACAGAAAAAAAGAGACTTCAACCGCCCCATGCGAAAACAAGGATAAATATCGGAAGGGTATTAAATGTAGTCACGCAATGCTGATGTTGTTAACATTAACAATTTGAGAACAGAGTATAATTTTCATGGTTTGACGTGGTATGATAAGCGATCGTTAATCAGCGTGATTTACTGCAATGCTTTTTTCCCCTTAGTTGGTTAGAACAAAAGTGGATGTAACTTGTTCAGATGATATTTTCCGGTGAAAATTCTTATGTTGGTCATACTTTCAAAAGTAGAATCTGTGATTCCGAAAGACAGTATCCACACCAGCGCAGTGACTGACAGCCGCACATTCTCCTCAAAACATTAGTTCATCCGCGCTGTGCCGTGCCAAAGCACAGGCCCACGTAAAGTTCATAATTCCGCGAATAACTGCAATTGCAGATTTCAAACAGAGATGGCGACAAAGAGGAAAAACTACGAACTGCAGCTTTAAGCATGCGATCAGCCGAGAAAAAGCCATTTTTCACATAAAGCTGACCTTTAAATTAAATCCTAAAACTCTTGGGCTATTTTGACTCAACAAATGAATCTTATTTCAATTTTTTTGACGAGTGCCATAAACTACAAACACTCAGGTTACAATATTACTCACTGCTCCTAATGTGTGTGCACCAACTTGTATGGGTTGGTTAAATGCAGGAGACAAATTCCGAGAATGGGTTACCATACTTGGCCTTCACTTCACTTGTCAGTAGCAGAACAGAGGAGAATCCAGAAATATTAACACCAAGCTCTAATTTTATCGCAGGATATTTTCTTCCCTCCGTTCTGTCTTTAGGTAGGACTTTATGATGTAGGCTCACCATAAGCGTATAGTGTAACCACTATTATGCAATACTATATTGTGTCATAACCTCTTTGAGCCCTAATGAGGGCAGCCATTTGGAAACTGGTCATAATTAGATTGGGTTGCCCTGTATGTGGAGCTGCTTTGCCCATCTTTCAGCTTTTCCACCTCTAAGATCTTATGTAATAGAATGGACACACACCCCAGGGTGTGTATGCATCCATTTTGGGTGTAATTCTGTTGTGTTGGTATAGCAATAGACTTGAATTTGTGTGTACGTGTGTGTCCTTGTGTGTGTGTCCTTTGTCCCATTAATGACAAAAGCAGAAGATGAGGATTAGAACACCTTCATTTGTGAATCAATGGCAGCTCTTAGGGCCTGAGGTGAAGACAGTCATTCATATTCAAACCCTTTCATAACTGTTGTCTTTCCAGGGAGAAATCAAACTGAAAAGTTTGAGCCTGTTATTTAGTTTTATTGAGTTTAAGTCATATTTTGGTAAATGGTTTAACTGTAAAGTCCAAGAATAAGAGTTTTCAGACCTGTAGATCATTTGCTTTGTTACAAAACAGGGACTTAAAAGTTATAATATTGCATTTTCTTCTTGGTTCGGTTTGCTTACACAATGCGTAGCATAGCAAAATTTGTCAAAGAAAGTCACACGCGAGCAAATATATTCACATTTTCATTTGGGCAGAGACCACCTCGTTCAGGCGATCTCGGGCTGATTATTTTGGTGAGGATCTGAGCACTATTTCTGTTGTCATTTATGTAAATATTAACTAACCAAACAAAGGGAGAAAACATGCCAGGTCTTAAAACAAACGGCCCATAATGAGGCAGTTGTGAAAACGCCCTTAGTTACTCTAAAGCTCTTTAAAGGAATAGTTTACACAACGTTTTTTCCGCACTTGAAACAGCTGGCTCCTTCTGAACATCGGGTAAATGGAATACTGTTTTGTTTTTTTCACATTTCACATTGTACTTTACCTGGGGGTTAATATCAATCCTGGCTATTCATATGCTAATGTTTCACACTGTACATTTCTACACCTTGGGTTAATGTTCATATTTGCAGTGTCAGTGTCATTGATTGGATGAACATTTCAAGCGTCCTGTTTAAATAAGCGTTGCATTTTAGCATTGCGCATCGTCCTATTATATATTGCCCTGTACCTGCAAACCTTTCCTGAATAGACTTTTTGGACTATAAATATAAGCATAAAACTCTTCTTCTCTCCAATTCACGTTTTCTTTCGCCATTTGACATTTCCCCTCAAACGCTGAAATTATATATACATGCAATGTGTTTCCGTCACTGTCCAAAGCATGTGAATACAAGGTAGGCCAAGCGATAGGTTGTCTGTTGCTAAGCATTTAGCTATAATATTCTGTGATAAATGTGACCAGTTAAGGGGAAAAGAACACAGAGGCAGCAGGCTACTGCAAACGCTTTGTGGATTTATTTCCACAGAATGGAGTTACAAAAGTTAAGCAAATGTTAACCCAACTGAGATAAACCAAAGTATTTATAAAGAGAAAAAAAAGAAATAAAAAGCCAACAACAAAAACACTTACAATAAACATGAGTCACTGCATTTACCTCTCAACGATTACAGAGGTCTAGACCCATACAGGACCTGTTCTCTCACAGAACACCACTAACTCATACAGTAACAGTTAACACATTTATACATTAGTGGCCAGCACCAATTAACACTAAAAGGGGGATACGCAGACACATAATGGCCATTAGACCTGACCCAGGCTCACCAACATCCGCCACATATTCTAACTCTGCATCGTTTCACACTGTACAAGTTTGACACCACAGTGCAGGCTTAACACCGCAAACGCGATGCAAACCCTGCTCTGGAGTTTTATAACCCCAGGTAAAAAGGGGTTCTAACCTGGCTTATACATTACGTTCACACTATGCTAGCCCGGGGTTAAGATCAGTGCGAAAAGCCTTAGCCCTGGCATCATTTACTCACCCTCATGTCGTTCCAAACCCATATGACTTTCTTTATTCCAAAGTTTGTAGACTAATTTAATAGTTCTTTTGTGTCCTTTTTTATCATTTGAAAGCTCCATTCATTGTGCATAGAAAAGAGCAACCATAACATTTTTCTAAATGTCTCCGATAGTGTTTCTTAAAAGAAAGAAGTACATTATGGGTATGGAACGCAATGAGGGTGAGTAAATAATGACAGAAGTTTCACTTTTGGGTGAACTATCCCTTAGTGTGTATGTGTGTGTATATGTTTGTTTACGTTGATGTTTATGATTGTGAAATATTCATCATTCCTAAATTCTTGCACCGCAATAGCTTACGGCCTTGAAGCGATTTTTATCTTTTGCATATCAGTGTATTTCACTGTTTTTCTTTACAGCTTTTTCCTGTAGAGAATTCAACTCGTGCTTTTATCGACAAAATAGACCTTTTTACCTCTAAATGGTTTACATTATTATGCAGTAGCAGCTTAGTGCTTCTTATCTGGACCTGCCAACATAAGCTGACATTCCTTTCAGCTGTTGATTGTGCTGGATTCTCGTTTGCTGTTTTCTTAGAACTGTAGAGGTGGAGGGGAAGTGTGATTGTGTTTAAGGAATGTGAAATGTGCAGGGAGAGGGTGTGCCAACTTTGGAGGGTCATAACCGAGGCGCATTGTACATACGGGAGTCTGATTTCTTCATGTGCTCTTGCTGTACTGACGATAGGGTCTTTCAGGAGGGATTGCCTGTTTACATTCTTACTTGGAGGATTGACGCAAACTCAGAAAATATTTTGGTTTTGAAGTCCCCTTAGAAATGTGTTGAGGGGTGTTTTGAGAATTTGTGGATTTGCTTCAGCGTGTGAGAAAATGACTGCTCTAGATTTGTTCTTATTTGGGCCTGTGGTGTAGACTTGACTCCACAAGGCAGTCAGATGGTGATGTGAAAACAAATAGCAATTTTTATCCTTCTCCCAACTTGCTTTCTCAGTTTATGGGAGACCGGGGCTAGTTGTCACAGGTCTGTAATTCCTCCAAATAAAATTACAATATCAAAATTTTTAATAAATGTCAGGGTGGGGGTAAATTGTCAAATCAAAATTTTATAAATGTATTCATATTTGTAAGTAAAACATTGGTTTGATATTTTTATGCTTTACCTTTTACAGTTTTGCTCTTTCATGAATTGTTTTGCATTTTTTACTTCAGCCTGCAGGCAGAAGTGACCCAAATACATTTTTGTGACTCCAATTTGTTTTCCCATAACAGTGTGAACAGCACAAACCACATGTAATCTGATCTTTTTGATTCTGATGTGGGCCACTTTCATATGTGGTCCTAAATCAGATACAGTTCTGTTTGTCGGCAGTGCGACCAACACAAATTATATTTGATCCAATTTTCGCGTGTGCTTTTGTCTGTTAAAACCAATGTATAAATTAGTTGCTCGGTTTTCTTTACAGTGCAATGCTTATTGGAACCCCTCATCGCATGTGAATGTTTGTGTCAGCCTGAACAGATGCATTAACAGGCATTCATTCAAATCAAGGTTTATCGCATTAAATATTTGACCCGAATAATTCGTCTTGGTGTGTACAGGCCTTGAACAGTCATGTAATCGGAATTCAATCTTTTGTATCACTCTTGATCAACATTGACATTCGTTCAAAATTTTGCACTGGCTGGAGCCACTCCAAAGATTTTACATACCAGTAGTTCTTTGGCCACTCAGTGAATATGGAAGACAGCTGCGAAGGTAGTCAGTGGTGGGACAGTGAGATGTTAGAATTCTTAAGTGAAGCCATTCACGTCACAGTCCCTCCACTTCTGGCTCTGACTACGCATCTAAAGACTGTTTAGTAGCAGGTTCTAGTACATCAGCTATTTACCCAGCCAACATTACGATGGTTTAGTTTAACAATTCAATTTAAAGTCATCATGTTGTGAGGGAACTGGTGTAAACCAACTCTCAATTAAAACTCTAATTACAGATAGAGTCACTTTTGTTAAATATAATTATTTTGTTAAACAATCCAACTAATCTCCCTTTAATTCCCATAAATGGTGTTGTTACAGTAACACAAGAAGTTGTACAAGCACATTATGATGATATTTATTTAAGGTGTCTCCCATGTTGGAGGGTTACTTCCTTAATAGTATAGGATTACTATTGTGAGAACAGCAGAGTGAGCCTATAATCATAATCAGCCCTGTTGCACAGTATTTTATTGCTGTAGAATTGTCACACCTTGTATGTGGTCAACCACTGTTGCAGCAGCTATTAAAAAAATAAAATAAATAATTAGGGAGGATACTTTGATAATGCTGAATTATAATTGATGGTCCCCATGAAATGCAAGAAAAAAGAAAAGTTCTGCATAGTAAACAGTTAAAACTGGAATAAAAAAAGTTTTGCCTGTTCTATTTTTAGCCTGGGAATTACTCCTGTATATGGCCAGGCCTTCACAAAATCTGCTCTGCAAAATTCTATATTCTTCCATACTGCGCGCATAGAGAAATATTGTGGATACTTTGAAAATACTTTCAGCTTGTAATAAGCTCCATTTATCAGATTTTATACCATAATTAACTACAGTCCACAGAATTCCCATAATCTAGGCAGAAAATAAAAAAAAATTGTGCAAGATCCATTTGGTCTACCGATGGGTAAACAAACCAAGAATGTTGCCTATTACAGTGAATCTGGCAAAGCATATCGGCCCTCAGATCTGAATCGATGCTCCTCATTAATTACACCGTTATGATGGAAAAGAGGTCAGGGGCTCACACGCACTCTTATCTCATCCA